>NC_052477.1:335151-477527 GCF_009730915.1 Dioscorea cayenensis subsp. rotundata
AACCTTGCAAAATGTCAAAATTTATAAAAATCTTTTCTATTGCATAAAATATTACTAGGGGTGTCAAAGTGCAATTTTATATTGAGATTTGACTTCCCAGGTGTTCCAAAGAGCCATGAGCAAATAAAAACTCCAACTATGTGGGTGGGACGCTATCTGGTATACAACATTGTAAAGTCTAAATGCAATCCATATAGGAGAATATCAAAAATTTTATAGAGTTATGTGCATCTATGTACAGGTGTAATTTGAGCAATTTGCAAAGGTTATAGTAAAGGACTCCAACTTTGCTAGAATGGGTATTTTCTTATATTAACTCTTTTAAATAGTGTATCAAATTATAAAATCTATGGAGAATAAAATATATAATTTTATATGTGTCAAGTGCAATTTTGTTATTGGGATTTGAGAAATTTTCAAAGGCTATAGTAAGGAAAAAACTCCAACTTTTTGGATAGACATATTTCATATATAACCTTGCAAAAAGTCTAAATTATAAAAAAAATTTCAATTGGAGAATAAAAATAAAAATTTCATAGGAGTGTCAAGTGCACCTTTTGTTATTGAGATTTGAGGAATTTTCAAAGGCTATAGTAAGGACTCTAATTTTTGAGTGGAAATATTTCATATATAACCTCGACAAAAGTCTAAATTACAATAATCTTTATTTTTAAAGAATAAAAATGAAAATTTTATAGGGTGTCAAGTGCAATTTTGTATTGAGATTTGACTATAGGAGGTCAAGTGCAATTTTGTTATTGGGATTTGAGGAATTTTCAAAGGTTATAATAAGGAAAAAAAAACTCTAACTTTTTAGATGGACATATTTCATATATAACCTTGCAAAAAGTCTAAATTATATAAATTTTTTTTTTTTAGGGTGTCAAGTGCAATTTTATTATTGATATTTAAGAAATTTTCAAAGGCTATAGTAAGGAAAAAACTCCAATTTTTTGTAGTGGATATATTTCATATATAACCTTACAAAAAGTCTAAATTACAAAAATATTTATTGTTAGTTAATAAAAATGAAAATTTTATAGAGTGTCAAGTGTAATTTCGTTATTGAGATTTGTGAAATTTTCAAAGGTTATAGTAAGGAAAAAAACTCCAACTTTTTTTGTGGACATATTTCATATTAACTCTTTAAATAGTATAAATTATAAAAATCTTTTTTCTTGTGGAGAATTAAAATAAAAATTTTATGGGATGTCAAGTGTAATTTTGTTATTGTGATTTGAGAAATTTTCAAAGGCTATAGTAAAGAAAAAACTCAAACTTTTTTTTGATATATTTCATATATAACCTTGCAAAAATTATGAATTACAAAAACTTTTTTTAGAATAAAAAAAAAATTATATAGGAATTATGTGTAATTTTTAAAGGTTATCATAAGGCAAAAACTCTTAACTTTGTGAAAGGGTATTTTCATATTAACTCTTTAAACAGTATAAATTTTAAAAATATTTTTTTTCAAAAAAAAATAATAAAAATTTCATAGGGTGTAAAGTTTAATTTTGTAATTGTGATTTATGCAATTTTTAAAGGCTATAATAAGGCAAGAGTTTCAATGTTTTAAATGGATGTTTTTTACATATAAATTTGTAAAATGTATAAATTACAAAAATCTCTATTTCCGAGAATAAAAATAAAAGTTGTATAAAGGTTAAGTGTGATTTTGTAATTAGATTAAGAAAAATTGTAAATATTATAGTAGGGAAAAAACTCTAATTTTAGAATGAATACTTTTTATATATAACCCTAAAAAAAAATATAAACTACAAAAGAAGTTTTATGTTGGAGAATAAAAATTTTATAGGGGTTATGTGTAATTTTGTAATTGGGACATTCACAATTTTTAAAGGTTATAATAAGTAAAAATTTTTGTTTTTTGAATTGATATTTCACAAATATAACCTTATAAAAATATAAATTGCAAAAATTAGAGAAAAAAAATTTTTATAGGGGGTTAAATGTAATTTTGTAATTGAGATTTTTGAAAAACTCAAAGGCTATAGTAAGCAAAAATCCCAACTTTTTGAATGAGCACTTTTCATATATAAACTTATAAAAAATATAAATTACAAAATTGCTACTACTCTTATTAATTTTCATAACTGCTGGGGACCGGAGTAAAACTTATATTTCTGCATGGTTTTCGGCTAGTAAAAAAAATACTCTATCTCGAGTTTATACTTTTATAAAGTTTTGAATATCGTTAAATTTAATTTTTGAAAAAGTTTCAAAGATCACTAAGAAAAAAAAAACTATATTTTATTCTTCAAATATACATATATAGGAATTAATAATAACACAAGATAATTAGCAGCTTCTTCACTTCTTCTCATTCAAAAGATCAATAAAGTTTATCCAATTCCATCAACATAAATGTAAACATGAAGACAAGATGATGATCAGAATTTATTCAAAAGATGATGATCAGAAGATTATTTATTTCATTATTAAGAGCATGCAATTAAACTTCATAGTTAACATTATTATGGCAGAGCATTAAGGTGTGGTGATGGTGATGATGATGGTGATGGTGGTGGAGATGAAGATGAGGATGAGGATGAAGGTGAAGTTGAATTAGCATCACAAAAGCCACGAAGTGCATCACCTTCTTCAGGTGTAAATCCTAAAGCAGTAAGCATGGCTTCAGCTGCCCAACAATGGTGTTCAATGACTCTGATAGCTTTGCAACAACTGGGTCCAAGATAAGTCTCACCATTGAGAAAGAAGAGGATGACTTCACCAGTGCAAGACTTCAATGCTAATAGAGATTCCCAACACTTTGCCATTCCTTCTGACCCAACTCTTTCTGCAAGGCTTTCATTATGGACATGCAACGCCCTTGCTTCACTCAATGAGAATCTCATCACCATCACTGCCACAATGCAGAGGAAAAGCTTCTTCATTTCAGCCATGGACTTTGTTATGCGGTGATTATAATAATTCAGATTTACATCTCATGCTGTTATTATATATATGTATGAATAAATAGACAATATTGCATTAATCATTTAATCATGCATTAATCATGTATGCATGCATTGATCAGGGAAGGTGAAGAGGTTCATGTTAATGTGTTACAAATGGATATCTCTTCAGTTTCAAAGAAGATGAAGAGATATAGTCAAAAGAAGAAGAAGAAGAAGAAGAAGGAGAAGAAAAAATAAAGTTTGTGTACGTATGTGCATAGATAATATATATACCTTGGTGACAGGCCATGTGAGTCATGGAAAGGTTGCTTGAATGGAAGAGACATGATAATTGCAAGCTTTGTACTCTTTCTTCAGGGAAGATTATGTTTAATGTGGATTCATTATATCAAAGTGTATGTACTTGAGAAAAAGCTCTGGTCAAATGGAGATCTCTACCAAATCAAGACCTTTCCATATTGTTATAAATTTTTACTGCACATACTGAACTTATATATATATATATGAATAGCAGAGGAATATATATTGTTGGTTGGTTCCAAACTCCAAAGTGTAAGTAACTTCATTCACATGTAGCTAGCAAGTTAATTAGCAACATCTATTTGGGTGGACAAATTAAGGAATGGAACAGTTAAATAATAAAAGAAGATGACATCAAAAAAATCAATAAAGGTATAGGTACACTACATCATGAAGAAGAAGTTTTCTGCAGATGAATTCATTTATTGCAGGAAGACTTTAGTTGAGTATTTATTTTGGTATGCATACCCCATTATTTAAAAGACAGTTGGGGATGTTGGCTCACTTGTTGTAGGTCCTTCACACTCACATGCAACTCTTTATCATGCTTTCATAGTACAAAGATGTAGGGAGGAAAAGATAGAATGGACTAGTTTTGTGCCTTTCTCTTCATCATTCTATGCTGCTGCTCACCATGCATGCTCAACACTCAACCTTCTTCAAATCATGCCCAACAAAGACAGTGGTCAGTGGACCCAAAAAAGCATAGTGTACAATATATTGTATGTATATATATATATATAATGTAAAATGAAGTGTTGATGAGAATTTTGTGTTTTTTATTTGTGTAGAGTATTAGAGATTTACAAACTATTTCTTAAGTCATTGGATCCCAAAGCTGGAATCCAACTTTTCCAGTGACAGGCAGAGATCGTACTAGTTTTATTTTTCACGTCCTTTTTCCATCAAACTTGTCTCCTCCTTTACTGACCTTGCCTATATTGTATCTCAATCTACATCTCTTTTCTCTCTCTCTCTGTTTCCAAAGCCATTTTGTCATTTCTAACATAGTTTTTCTAACTGTATGCTTTGGTGGAAAAGAGAAGAGTTAAATTCACTCTAAAGGAATGATTTTCTTAAATTAATCTCTTTGAGAAGTGAACCATATATATATATGAGATATGTAACTATACATACAATGGACAAGATCTCAGTGGGCAATCTATTCCAGTTCCACATGATATGGAGATATCTCAATCACTTGACAAGTGGAGATGTGACACCATGTAGTTATTATCATTATTATTATTATTATTAGAGAACTCTAATTATCACTAAAACCATGCTTTATTTGTTGTCACCTGTCTTTCCAGGTGTTGTTTGAGCCCATTCTAGTCACTTTGTGAGAATAGAATCCAAATGTCACTTCAAACATTCTTAATACAAGTAATTATTTTCAACAACATGTAAATTTGACTGACCATGCACATTGCACACACACACACACACACACACTCTCTCTCTCTCTCTCTCTCTCTCTTCTTCACTGTCTACAGCAGAAAAACAAGACCCAGTTGTGCTTTTGTGTGTTTCTTTGGTTCTGTGGTTTTAAGGAGAAGGTGGCAGCTGAAGACAAAAGGTCATGGCCAAAAACTTGACTGTTTCTTCACTGGAATGCAGAAGGGGTCACTCTCATAATTTCTCTGCTTTCCTATGGTCTTCTTAGTGGTATGCAAAACAAAGGGCCAATCTAATCACTTGAGCTCTTCTTCCACCCCTCTTGGTGTTAGTGGTTTTGGTACATATCCCAATATATGGACCTTTTATTTTATTTTTTATTTTTATTTTTTGATTTATTATTGCTATTTGTTTTTAGTCCTCTCTTTTTAATATATGTGTTTGATTTCTCTTACCAAAGGAAATAGTTTGTTTTTGTTGAGGCTTCCCCTTCTGGTTCACTTGGGAGGTCAGATCTTGTTCTTATGAAGAGATCTGCAATTGTAAGTAGTACTCATTTTAGTTCTTGCTTTCCTTTTTTTTCTATTTCCATTTTCCTTTCAATTTTGTGGTCTGATCCTTGATGTTCATATGTTTTTAATGGGGAATTGCTAAAAATATTCTGTTTTGTTTCTGGTTCTTGATTTTACTTTCCACATTGTTTTGATAACTCACAAATTTGTTTCTCTTCATTTCATTTGTTAAATGCCAAATGATCTGAAGAGTTGAATCCAATTAGATATCTGGATGGATCCTTAGAACCAATACTATTGATAATTGTCACTTCTTGTTGTTCTTGTTCAGTGATCAAAATGTTCCCTTTCTTTTTTTTTGTTTTGATGAAAATTAAGTTGTTACTGATTTCTACATTCACATTCTCTTGTATTAATTAATGCAATTAAATTTTCCTTACAGTTCTTGAAAGTGCTACTGATTGTTGTTGCACTAATCTGTGGGGAATCATGGGCAACCACAGAGCACTTGCATTGCAAGAGAACCAGAAAAATAGTAACTCGACCTCATAGTGTCACAATAACTGAGTTCGGTGCTGTCGGAGATGGTGTCACACTAAATACTAAAGCATTTCAGAATGCCATCTTTTATCTTCACTCTTTTGCTGATAAAGGAGGTGCTCAGCTATTTGTTCCTGCCGGCCGGTGGCTGACAGGGAGTTTTAGTCTCATCAGCCACCTAACATTGTCTTTGGACCAGGATGCTGTGATCATTGGTTCTACGGTGAGATGAGCAAAATTCTTTCTTGTCAGAAAACAAAATCATATCTTGAATGCATTGGCTCTGTCTCTTTGTTGCTTGATTTGTGTATCTTGTCTAAAATTTGTGATAGTTAATTGTCATTGTTTACTCTTGTTCGATGTATTATGAATTGCGTGATTGATAGCATGCTTAGCATAACCGAAAAATGTCGAGGTTTAGCAAGTTAGAAGAAGTAATCTAATTTGCAACATTTGTCAGAGTTCCTCTGATTGGCCGATCATCGAATCATTACCTTCATATGGACGAGGCCGGGAACTACCTGGTAGAAGGCATCAGAGTCTTATTAATGGATCCAATCTCACAGATGTGATTATAACTGGTTAGTAAATCTTAGCATCACTTTGTTTTATCATCATTGAATTATTTATCTGATGAATCTTTTGAGGTTTTTTAGGTGGCAATGGGACCCTCGACGGCCAAGGTGGTGTTTGGTGGGCAATGGTTTAATAATCATACACTGAACTATACACGTCCACATCTTGTAGAACTGATAAATTCAACTGGAGTGGTTATTTCCAATTTAACTTTTATGAACTCTCCATTTTGGGCAATTCACCCTGTTTATTGCAGGTTTGTTCTTCCCTCCATTTGATATATGTTAACCTGTTCATCTTGAGAATGTCTTGTTCTTGACGAACAGCGAAGTCCTGATTCACGATGTCACAATCCTCGCCCCTCTGGATTCACCTAACACAGACGGTATCGATCCAGGTATTCCAATTAGTAATAACTAAATTCAGTTTATTGAAATGCGTTGATCATCATGAACAATGTCAGTAATTACATGCTATGATCGAGGTAATAAGAAATTGGTATGTATACATATATAGACTCATCAAGCAATGTATGCATTGAGGATTGCTACATCAGCACTGGTGATGATGTGATTGTGATCAAGAGTGGCTGGGATGAGTACGGGATCGCCTTTGCGCACCCAAGCACAAACATCAGCATTAGTCGAATCACAGGACAAACAAGATCAGGTGCAGGCATTGCCTTCGGAAGTGAGATGTCCGGCGGTATATCTGAAGTTCAGGTAGCCAACATACATTTGTTCAACTCAAAACATGGTATCAGAATCAAAACATCTCCGGGCCGAGGCGGGTATGTGAAGAACATACACATCTCGGGTGTGATCATGGAGGATGTCAATATAGCCATCAGAATCCAAGGCAACTACGGCGAGCATCCGGATGACAACTTTGACCCCAATGCTCTTCCATTGATTAGCCGAATCACCATGAAGGACATTGTAGGAACTAACATCAGTCTTGCAGGGCTCTTGGCGGGTATTCCAGGGGACAATTTCAGCAGCATTTGTATGTCTAATATAATCTTCACTGGGACATCATCATCATCTTCATCAAGTCCTGCATGGAAATGTTCAGACATTGAGGGGTATTCTGACATGGTGTCCCCAGAGTCTTGTGAGCAACTTCATAAGGACATTCCTGAGGACCCTTCAAAAGTTTGTTATGGTCTATATGATTCTTTGCAGCAGGAGGAACACTATGATAGTGAATTAATGGCATCAAAACCAGACCAGTTGGCCCCAGAATGAAAGAGTGTGTGTGATCATTTTATAAGTTGTAATTGGGCTGAAGAGTGTGTGGATGTCTCTTTGTGATGATATTGATTCATGTCATTTTTTCTATATATATATATATATAGCACAGCTGTGGGATTTTATTACTATGGGATTTGATGTTTTATTTGATTGTGAGATTAATATTTATTTTATTTTATTTTATTTTTTGCTGTAATCTTGGCTATAAAAAATCATTGTATTATTACCCACCAACAATGACAATAATCAGTAAAAACAATTGATGCCCTAACGAGATATATAACAAACAAGAATGAATTAGCTGAACTAATTCCCAAAGAAGCTTTTTTGTAAAAAACTCAACATCAATCATCATATTTATGCCTGTAAAAAGTGAACTTAAACCCAGCTTGTTCAAACTTGGTTTAAACTCGAAACAAATGCATATAAGTTCCACCGCACCGTCTTCCGGTAGTTATCCTTGTTTATATAAATAACAATAACATTACAGGCCATTTGGTAACTCATTGGTCAGTTTCTAGTATTACAAAAATATATATATATATATACAAACTGCCGTGATTCAATAACAGATTGATCAGCTGATCAGCTGTAGTGTTACAAGATTGTATGGGTTAGATCTAGGCTGAAATGATGAAGAGCAAACATGAAACTAGGTTTGGGGAGGGACAACAAAAAAGAAGATATGAATGACTTATTTAGGTTTTTTAGCTTCAGGAAAAGTATCAGCTCCACCTCGGCAACGTTTTAGGTATGTGTCCAGTGTTCCTTGCTTTGCAGGGCTGCTGCTGGTTTCACTTTTGGATACCTCCAACGTGTTTTCCTCACCGTCCAGAAACTAATAAATGAAAAATAAGGTTGATGATTGATTCAGTGAGTACTTAAATTTGAAAGACCTAAATATGCATCAAATCTTTCTATATAAACATTCATATCAGAGATTCTCCCTGAATCATGGTGTGAAATGGAAAAGGAAAAATGGAAAATTTTTACAGAAAAACCATACGGAGAATGAAGAGCATAGTAATGCACAGATTTTGTTGCAGACTATTTTATTTCTAGAAAAGAGAGGAATGACATATGATAATAGACCAAAAGAGAGGGTAAACCTGGCCCAAATTTTCCAGCTTGCTCTGAACAACATCCCTGTGTAGCAAAAGTTGTCATAAACATTTCAAGAGTTTGAGATTACCTTCCAAACAGCAAACTAAAAGACTGAGGACTTACCAGATAATGTCGTCAACTGTATCATTAGCCAGAAGGTAGTATATATTCACTGATGAAACCTGGGAAAAAAAAAATGAGCATTGTCCAATTCCTAGCAACAATAGTCGAGAGCGAAATTGCATAAAATTGTCACCCTAAAATTCATAGTACTTTGCATCTGTTGATTATACAAAGTAGTTGACAATGCAACTGGTAGCTTGATAATATTAAATATTGAATTGAGATCTTCACACACACACACACACAAATCAGTTGAAAACGTCCTATATACAATAAATGTCTGTCATAAGGGGAAAAAACAAACCATTCACAAAACAGTTTAAAAGAAATTGATGTTAGTAAGATTGCTTATTGCAAACATGAAGCAACATACATGGTGACGTATTACCTGACCAATTCGATGAGCACGATCTTCTGCTTGAATGATGTCACCAGGAGTCCATGACAACTCAGCAAATATGACAGTAGTTGCTGCAGTCAGTGTTAATCCTACACCAGCTGCTTTAATAGAAAGCTGAAAAATGAGCAAAGGCACATAAATTGAACAGATCACTTGAGCAAAAACAGATATTCTTTCTAAAGATATGGAATTAAAATTGCAACAGTCCAACCAAAGACAAAGCAATTATTGGTATTAAAAAAATAAAAAAATAAAAAATATAAAAAAAAACATGAAAACATGTTTCACCACTGCTGCTCTGATGCTATCCTTCTCCTGGAAGTCAGTTACTAAAGCTTGCCTTAATGAAGATGGTGTCCTGCCATCAATTCTAATGCAGGCAACTTTCTTTTTCTGCAAATAATGGGCACTTGCAAATTAGAATCATCCTTATTGCAAGAGTAAGAAAAATCAGGCCATCTTACAATAAGGAATTGGTGTATTGAGTCAATCATGGGCTGATGATGAGCAAATATTAAAAACTTGCAACCTGCCTACAAAATGAGGATAAAGAATATGGTCAATACATACCGAACAAGAAGCAAAATGGGTTACTATAACTATACATAAGCATGCTAAAATTACATATGTGGAAGAAACTTGAACTTCAGCTCCAGAATAGGTGAGCATACTGAAGCATTATTAAGTTTCAAATGGCGAGGGATGTTACATATAAAATGTTATATTACATTGCCCTAACCACCATGTACTTTAATGAAATTTATCATTGGAATAATCGGAATGTACACCCTGGTTCCATCATTATGTTGACATAACTTCACAATATATGTACAAAGAAAAGGATTTATGGTTTATAAATCATTCCATACCAGAACAGAGGGCAGTTACCTCAATGACAGTACCCAAGTAATCATGAACAGCTGGAATTTTGGCATGTGCTGAGTCATTATATATCTGGATTTTAAGGAAAGGCAGTCAGTCATCTTCAATGCCAAGGATACACTAATGATTAAAGTGCAAAAAGAATTCTATAGAAACATAGAACTACTTGCATAAATAGAAAATTAACATGTAATTCATATGAACCGATCAAAAAACATGATCTAATCTGAACAAGATAAGAAAAACCCAAGAAATGCGAAATAAAGCCTCTTGACATAAATTGAATTTTCACCAGTTCATGAGGAACTCAAACACGTGAAAATTAAATTCCTCCCATGTAGGAAGCACAAAGGAGAATGCTGCTTTTAGCAAGTGTTTAGATGAGGAATAAAAGAAATATGATCAATGATCAAGTAGTCTTATTCATGGCCTTCATACCAGAATAAACTAATACCAATGTGGAGTACAACAAGCTTATTCTGCAATAAGGCCCCTTTTACTTTGGTTTTGTAACCAAACATCTCTGGAACGATGAGGAATAGGAACATACATTTCTTTGGCCCTTAGTCCTACAATAAGGGAGCTTATTCCAACCCTTTTATTCCCTATGCATGCACACACTATGTATTTCTAGGATAGTCATGTGTGCCCCATTGTGCCCATAGGTCAACACCAATACAAGTCATCACTATCGCCTATGTATTTCTTAAAGCACCAATCCTTTTCTAGGTCCAACCAAAGAAGCTCCAAGATCAAGCCCAATAGCCCATTACTCACCTTTTGTTCCACACCCCCATAGTGCATAAGTGATATATGTGGCATAACCACATGCCATAACCAACACCCATGACACCTTGAGGCTCCCACATCTTGGCTTTCTACATGCATCAATGCCTCAACAAATTGCCCACCCAACACCTTATGTAATATTAGCATGCCTTGTGCACCGAGCCGAACAATTGACCATTCCTCACTCACGGCTTGTTCATGTGTCTTGCATTGCCACCACACCCTGCTTTGCATGATGACTTCATGTGGACCACTGACCAAAAAAGAACCCTTCGTAATCAATTTATGTTTTTCCCAAGGCATTGCTGTTTGCCATTTTGTTCCCACATTGATCGTTCATAAATGCACATCTGCCTCTATAAAACCAGCTCACATGGATCCTTGCACATATTGCTATACCATGCTATGTCCGACTGCGATATTTAATAGTAGAAACTGTAAACCCATTGCACCTTCATCATAGAGTAACAAGACACCCAATTGTATTAGAACACATGCTTTAGTAATTTGTCTTTAACCCAACTTCATGCAAATCCACACGACACCATCTCAGTGCTTAGTGCCTCAATTTACTTTAGGCCTTTTATCCCAAGTTTTTACAACATGTCACCATTTTGATATGTCTTCACTATATCACATCTATCCAAATGTTTTGTTCCTCTTCCTTTGGCTTTATTCACCTTTGCGCTCCTTTGAGCATACACTCATCTATCTTGTTTTTATCCTTGACATTCCCTAACTTTCCATAATTCGCACATATGACCTCACTCATTTGAGATGTCCAATACCTTGACTTGTATTGTGGCTTTCATCATCGGTTTCCACTATCTCAACTTGCAATATGCACTTCTCCATGACCTAAACAATTCTAGTTTCTTGATGCTTTATCATCATATTCTTTCATCCTGGCTTTGTCTTCAATCACTATTTGAAAACCCGATCTTGGACTTTCCTCTACTTGTGCTCCAAAGTTCCTCACCATCTATACAATAATTAGAGTCCATAGCATTTCGAATTCATAAGTTAACATAGTGATCCTATTAAGGATCTTAAATTTAGGACATCCCAATAAAGGTTCATATGATAAATTTCTCACAGTGGCCACTTGCATCGATACCATTTGAGCAAGCATTAGGCTCTAGATCACCTAGAATTGAATGTACTTTTAAGTTTAAAAATCAAAATGCATAAATAAAAGCTTCTATTTATCATATTGTGGTCTTATGGATGGTAATTATAGATGTACATTCAGGTCAACTCTGTGTTCAGTGTGGCTTATCATTTAAATAATAAAATGTTATCCATCACAAAGCACAAGACCTTCCTAGACAAGAATGGTATGCAAAGCACAAATGTAAAAAAGAAATGCTAGCTGAAGTATGTCTTGAAGCTTAAACATTTAAATA
This sequence comes from Dioscorea cayenensis subsp. rotundata, assembly GCF_009730915.1. Taxonomy (NCBI): domain Eukaryota; kingdom Viridiplantae; phylum Streptophyta; class Magnoliopsida; order Dioscoreales; family Dioscoreaceae; genus Dioscorea; species Dioscorea cayenensis. Next base: position 347,377 of record NC_052477.1, read on the forward strand.
AAAGAATAGCATGGTAAGGTCTGATAGAAAAGGGACATGGTAGACAAAGCATGTATTTTTCAAGCATGAACATTTAAATAAAAGATAACATGCTAATAAATTCTACCCCTAAGAAGATTTGCTAATAATTGGTTAAATATTTCAAGAAACTATTATATAGCTTTAGAGTATGCATACCTTGTTAATAAGAGTTCTCTGAGAAATTTTCAGAGACTCAACTTCTTCACTTGATTGGCTAGCTTGGATCTTGCTCTTTATTACCTCCAACTATGAAAACAAAGAAAAACATTAGGAGCAGCACAATGAAACATAACAGAATAAACCCAGTTAATGATCCCCAACAACATCACTCTCCTTACATCATTTACCAACAAGCAAATCGTATTCAGATTGTAATGAGTTCATCATTAGCAATATACAAAGGCTGATGTACATAACAGGTTTGTCATCATCTAAAGATGCACTCTAGAGGGAAATGAATGTAGCTGTGCATTTGAGTTTCTACTGAGAAATGAGAAGAAAAAAAAATATTAATAAAAAAAAGGCACCCAGTGTTAATAAAAGTGCAAATACTATGCTTCTATCACAAAAACATATTCACAAAGTACAATAATTCTTCGCAACAAGAGGAATTACCTCACGAAGAAGAAACCGGATTTGTTTGATGTCCTTCTCATCCAAGTCTAGGAAGACCTGAGAGATGCCAAAAGGAACTCACAAATACAAGTTCAATTCATAATACCTGCACAAGTTTTGCATGACTAAAACCAAAATAAAAGGTAAAGAAATCCTGATGCAATGTACCAGAAGTGGCCAAATTTAAATTAAACAAATATAAGTTCATTCACAATCATAAACATGTGTTTCCTGTCTTTCGCCATTATATGAGAGGGATGATTTTTGGATGACCAATGATGTAAGGTGTTTTTGCTCTTTTTCTTTTTGGATGAAATGTAGACAAGCCACAAACCCTCAACCATTGTGTTGGAAGGATTCAAACTCTCAACCTTTCAATTGGGAGGGAAATGAAATACAACTCCCCTGTTGCAGGGGTTGTACCAATGATGTAAGAGAAAAACAAACATAAAACATAAAGATTAGGCTTAAGTCTTTTATCAAAAGTCAATTTTGCCAAGACAATCTGAACTTTTTTGCTTATAATGTGAGTGAGGGGTGCTAAAAGTAGATTATTCTACTACAATACATAACAAGTAAATGTTCATCTAAGAGACTTTGAGAATAGAATAATGGATAAGTGTGAGCATAATTATAACAAAGAACAGACTTCATATAAAAGACTTATAAATATCATTCTATTTTGAGGTCATTCCATAGCCTGCATAAATTGATAATAAATCAATATCTTGTAATAAAATATAACCCAATACCAAAACAATACCTGCTGCCTACGTTTTACAGGAAGCTCTGATAGGACATCTTTCTTAAGCCTGCGTATCATTACAGTGGCTTTCATTAGATTATGAAGCTCTTCATGGTTGCTTGCCCCTTGATACAATCCAAAGACACCCTATAAGATAAAGCTTAAATTAATTCAGTAATATTACACAAGAATTTTTCATCAGATTATGAAGCTCTTCATGGTTGCATGTCCCCTGTACAATCCAAAGGCACCCTCGAACATTAAGCCCAAATTAATTCATAATTATTACACATAAATTTGTATAATTGAACTATCAATGAATACATACACCTTTGCAATATCGATTTCCATACTCATGAACATTCTTGTACACATCAGGATACAATGCTGCTAGCTGAAATTGGACAATTGGGAAAGAATTTGTAAACAGGACAAACAACATAAGATGCACTTTAGGCCACAAGTGGTAAATTGTCTGCCAAATAAATTACAGAAGTACCTGTTTGAATAATTCGATAGGACGGGATAAGGCAGGAGTTCCACTCAACAAAATTGTATATCGAGCTCGCTGTCATTATGAATTCATATTTAAATCTTATAAGAGTAATATCTGAAACAAGTTTATCAAAAGTTCATCCTGCTTTCGTCATTAATAAAACACCACTGATTGTATGGTAGCAAGGCAGAGAAAAACTAACATTATTTAAACAATCAACCATATGATAGCATAACAATGCCGAATAAAATGCCTGGCAACTATGAAAAACCTTATGGTAGGGTAGCTAAGATTTAACAAAAAAAAAAAAAACAGTTATATGGATCTGCAAAATATCTTTCACTTACTAAGTTGATGTGGCACAAACAAAACACATTCTAACTTAAACGAAGACATAACACATCACAATATTGCATAATTGTTTGCCAACTAAAGGGCTACTTTCTGCAATTGTAGACTTAACACATCACACTATTGCATAATTGTCTGCCAACTGAAGGGCTATTTTCTACAATTGACTAAATCTGTATGTATGCACATCAAAAAAAATTTATCGAGCCAATCTGAAATTAGCACAGACCAAAATATTATGTCCAACATTCTATTCAACCACATGTTTGTTTCACATTATGAGGAAAATGCTAGAATTATAAAAACAAGATGCATATATCAAATACAAACTACATAACTGTGAAAAGTAAAGTATCATAAGACCTTCATCTTTAACTTAATTAACTTAAAATGGAAATACTTACATTTTGATCATCACTAAGTCAAGATGAACAAAAGATGTGCACAGAAAGACAAGAGAAAACCGATTATGAAATGTCTAACCTGCAAAATTGGCACAGATGCACTTGTTCTTTTAGCTTGAGCATTCTTCAGGAAATGTGATTCATCTGCAATCACAATCTGAGTAGAGATCATTACAACTATAAAGAAGGTAGTTATTCAAAGCCAATACCAAAGTAAGATAACTATCAGTACATCATGTATGAAAGTATGAGATGATACCAAATGCCTGCAACAATTTAGCAACAGAATTACAAATGTATGAATTACAACCGTCTGGATTGCAAACATGAATTCTCATGATAACCATGACACCAAATTCAAGGCAATTAAGCAAGGCTAGCTGGACAACAGTTTATTCTGGATGTGTTAAACACACACACACACCCAAAAAAGTTAAACACCGCTCACTTCAGAAGTTGAACTTTTGGATACAAGTACTGTTTCCAAATAATAATGTCATATGAGGTTTAAATGCCACTATCATGCAAATACTAATAGATAAACACGAACTTTACATCTGACGCACAGCACATGATGGCATGATGCTTCATCCTGAGTTCTACAACATAGGAAGCTTGATTAAATCAGTCAACTACACATGGGACCATATTATCCTAGTTTACAATTATTTCCTAATTTTGTGGCAGTCACATTTTACAGGTTAAGTCCAAGATTATCAAGAGCATAAAACATGTAAAATTTTGGAAATGATGAAGTCCAATTTAAATTGGAACCTAACATGGACAGGCAGGAACAAGCAACTCACACAGATGAGATATTTTGATGAATCAAAAAAGTGTAAAGAAGAAGAATACCTTAAACTCTGAAGATAAAAGTATATTTTGTAACTTAGGAACTGCATCATAAGAAAGTATGTTGAATACACCATCTAAATTAGTTGTTCCTGTTTTGTTTAAGTACACTGTATAGAATCCTGCCTTGTTTGATCCTCCATATTGAGACAAAACAACCTGCGAATATAAACAAAGATATACCTACTTTAAAAAAGAGGAGAAAACAAATTCTGTTGAATGACAAAGCATAATCAGTAATCAATGATAAGCACAAGATTTGGGCAGAATGCCCAGGTGTGTTTTATGTCTTAACTATGAGAAACCAAAATTTAAACATCAGAATATTCAGACAAAGTATGTGTGGTAAAGCAATTTCATCAAACAGAAGTATAACAAAAATTTAGCTAAACTGATCAAAAGTATACATAGACCTCAATAATCATGCTATGGAAACAAAATAATGACAGCCAAAGATCAACTGTGCTACAAAATAACAAGGATTGATTATAGAAATGCCAGTTAACAAGTAAATCTTGCTACAATATCAAAAATCAGGAAAGCAAGGAAAATGGTTAACATACCAGTATATCTGCTGCAGGTATGTTAAGCCATTGCTGAACCATCTGCATAAGGTATTCAATATCAGAAAATATTTATATTAAGAAGGAATAAAGAACCGAACGTGGACTTCAGGAGGAATGAGTGAGAAAAAAAATCTATATTTAGATGCTCACAGAAGCCCAATGCAGACGCAAGGAGGAAGGAGTGAGAATAAGAACCGGCCAGGAATCACGAATACAAGCAGTGAAAGCAATTGCCTGCAAGCACCAAAAAAGCAATTAGCTCCTTGTTAAGGAAATTACAAGGTTAAAATACTAGAAGCATCGATTCTTATAATTAGCAAACTTTAAATATGAGAAAACTGGGCATTTGTACATTTCTTGTTATTGAGATACTAAGTGCTAACTTTAGAAATGTTGCATAAAACCATGCTGAAATTATGAACTAAGAGTAGTTAATTACGTTGCATGAACTTCAGAACTCCAAGTGCAGACATGCACAAAAGGGTATTGTGGACAGAAATTTTAACCACCTCATCACAAAATTTAAGAAAATTCAAAAGAGACCTCACCCATAGAATGAAATCATTTTTAAAATATGACTGCACTTTTTCATAAATCTATATTCAACATTATGAAAATCCTATTCAAGAGGATAAAATATGGCATTAGCAATTTATTGCCTGTAATGTCTTCCCAAGACCCATCTCATCTGCTAAAAGTGCCCTTCCACCATGCTGCAACATAAACCTATAAAATTATAAGAGAACATCAAGGATCATTAACCGCACAATAACACTGTTATCAAGGCTATAGATTATCATGGCAATTGCATCAGAATAACATAGTTTAATGAGTAAATTTGGCCTGTCATGCGGGTTGAATTTGCTCTTTTCCTCAAAAATTAGGTTTGGTTCCAGAGATTAGGAAGGCCACTTTCTGTCACAAGTTTATTCTAAATACTTCACCTTCCCATCCATGATAAATAACGTGCCATAAATGAAAAGTGAAGTTAGTTTTTTACATACCTTACTCCATCCTTCTGAAATGGAAGAAGCTTTGACTCAAGATAGCTTGGCATTGTATCATATAGACCTTCTCAAAAGATAACAATATAAGTGGCCAACAAAAGTAAGCCAGATCAACCACATAGCATGAACAACTGATATGCCTGAAAAATTGAAAGTAAAAAGCATGCGACTATGACCAATGCTCCCGAAGTTGAATATTAGTTTTCCATGATTTGCATTTCTAACTCATTCACAAGTACAATATAAGAATCAGGTTCAGAACATCAACAACATTGTATGGAACAACACTTTTTAACTTGATAATCAAATATCAAATGGCTACCTCTCATGTAATACTTGTTCAACTACAAGCCTTTCCCTTCTTATAAATATTGTCACAAGCCATTTTCACATGCTGAGTTATGAATGAGCATCAATGGAATAACAATTATAAGATGCAACTTTGAAGCACAGAGATATCCATTGGACAGAATACAGGGAAGTTTCACTAATTCAAGTTGTTTACAATCAAACTATGAAACTGAGACATTCTTCTAAGGAATAAAGTAGCAGTTAGACCTGATAATTTGAATAAAGTAGTCTTAAAACATGGAGAAATGTGCTCTCATTTCTTGAATTTAATATAGCTCCAAGCGCCAAACTCCCAAACTGATAACATAAAAACTAATAAATCAGAGATGGAAAGAAGAAAGAAACATCATATCTACCTTGAAGGTCAGGAACAGCACTAGCGGCAATAACAGCACGGTGAACTAAAGGGTCTAGTCCATGTACCTGGTCAGCGGATGTCAACATGTGAACTTATGAAAAAATTTCAAGACAACCAACCCTGTTGATTTTGTGAAAGTCATAATGACAACTTGCAAATTCTAATTCAAAACAGTAAATAAAGGAATTCAGATCCTGAGGATGATTTCTGGAACATCCACATGAATAACACCAAAAAAAATTTGGACCGAAGGCAATCATGCAAAAAAAAATAAAAAATGTTACCTCAACAACTGCATGAGGTATTCGACTAAAAACTTCTTTAGCTGCTGTTAAAGAAGAAATTGGAAACACCCATAACCTATGATGAGACGTACAGAAAGAAAACTTCACTTACAAGAATATTAACAATGTCGGAAAAACTACACAAAATCCAAAGGACAAACAAAGAAAAAAGAGTGCAACCTTTCTTTACCCAGCCAACTAGCTCTCGGGACCTTCCGAATAGCATCTACCAGTAACTGTGTGTTAAGGCAAACTATCATGATTAACTGAAAAAGTTGGGTTAGAAATACTAAATAAAATAATCACATGTACCGTGTTGTATGAGAACTTTGCTGCAATAACACCAGTATGATGAAGATAAAGTCTGACAGAAAGTTTTGCCAGATCCGATGTGTTTTTGCTCTCTTGATAACATAAATCAGCATGAAAAAGTATCAAAAGTACAAAACTATGGAAAAATGAGGGAAATGAGATTGAAACTTCCAGTTTGTGGACATGGGTAGAGAAAATACCAGCTCCTTTTAATGTATCCGATGAACTAACACCGGTTGAAGGAACTCCATCTGACTACAATTTTATATTTCCACAATCAGCAAATTTTATTCTAAGAACTCAAGGGAAGTGTGCATTTAGAGGATAATCAGCTATACTTATATAATGTCATTAGGAAGAAACTAACCAAATAAAAGATCAAATTTTCCCAAGAACAAAGGTAAAATGTAAATTATAAAAAAATCAAATCTTGAAGAGACTGCTGATGGAGCCAAAAACAAACAAAAGAAATGAGAAGATAGAAATCTAAACATGAATTGAATACAAAGAGAAAACCCCAAAGAAATAATTCTTATCATGAATCGACTACAAAGAGAAAAGAAAAAGAAAACAAAAACAAAACTCACATTTTAGAGAGAGAGAGAGAAAAAAAACAATCAAAGAACAAAAAGCAAAAAGATTTAAAAATTTAAAAAGACAAAGGAAACAAATATCAAATCTTGAAGAGACTAAACTGAGCCTCAATACTTAAAAAAATTTCGAAAAACCCTAGCACTGAAAATTCTAAAAACCCTAGGCATTACCTTGCTACATTTAACTGGATTGATGATGGATGCCTTCTTCTCGGAGATCTTCCTGATTGCATCTTCTTCCAAGAAATCAAGCTGCTCGGCGCTCAACCCCCAGTCATCATCCTCCATTCTCTCCGCCGGTCCCTCTCTCTCTCTCCCAAGCTCTCTGACAAAGCGAGTTATATATAGACCACGGTGACTGAGAAGAAGCCGTTACAGAGAATGAGAGAGAGAGGCTATAAAAAGAAAAGAGTATAACTTTTTCATTATTATTTTTTATTTATTATTTTTTCATTTGTTTTAAGAGTATAACTTTTTTTATTTTTTCATTTGTTTTAATCTGAATTTTAGATTTTAAAATAATGGAAATATATATATATATATTTATTAATTTTGGTAAATAGTTTCAGTTTTTTTTTTTGTTTGTAAAATTTTTTACATAATAATCAGTAGGTATTAAAATTATCCCAATGGCTTTCGCTAATACTATTTTAGAGTTGTTGAACATTGTTTTTAAAAAAATTGAATAAACAATAATTTTGTTAATGATAAAAAAAAATGTAGAAAATGAAAGAGAAAATACAAAGAAAAATAAGGAGATGAAATAACATGAAACTAATAAATTAAAAATAATATAACCTATATAAACTACTGAGAGTACTTTGTACATTATTTGTGAGTTACAGGGAAAGAATTTAGATTAAATGAAATCTTGTATATATATATAACTCTTAATTTATCATGATAGAGAAATTCAGCAACAGGATTTATCTAATAATATCTCAATCAATTCTAATTCATAATTTTAAGTAATTTTTTTTTAAATCATGATAATGAGATGAAAACTTGTATTTAACTATTTATCACCCTTTAAAGAGATGTTGGGCTGGGCCAGGGAGGCAAAGCTTGCGGCCCACAATCACCCAACTTTGCATCTCGTCCGTTCAATTTTAATCAGAAAAGCTCTATTCTTTCCGAATCTTAAGAATTGCGCTCGAATCCTCCTCCCCCAAAGGACGAGCCACCAAACTTCGAACCCTAGAATTTTTATCTCGATCTCGATCTCGCCGGAGAAAAAGGCGGGATCTTTCGATGCCTTCACTCGACGACGAGGAGCGTGCGGTCTTCCCCGAGGTCGACGACGAAGAAGATGAAAGCGATGAGGTCGACGACAGCGAAGACGATGAAGACGAAGACGAAGACGGCGAGATCGAACCCTCGTCGGCGCCGCTTCCTCCCTCTGTTCCCGTCACCGACTTAGCTACCATGGATCCAAACCCTGGAATGATCCCTAACCCTAACCCTATTGCTGTCCATGCTGCGGTCTCCGCAGCCGAGAATGGTTCCGTTCAAGTGCAGCCCGTCTTATCCGACGTCGCCACCGAAGACCTCACCACTCCGACCGCCGACGAACGCCGCCTCGTCCCCTGTCAGACAGGAAGCAGCTGTGACGACTCGAGGCGGCTTTTCCAGCGGCTCTGGACGGACGAGGATGAACTGGTGATCCTCAAAGGGTTTCTCGAATTCGTCTCTCAGCGCGGCACAATTGAAGCTTCCCATCAGCATGATACTGGTCTGTTCTACGAGAAGATCAAGACCCTGCTCCAGCTTGAATTCACAAAGAATCAGTTGATCGAGAAGCTTCGGTGGATGAAGAAGAAGTTTCGCAACGTCGTCAGCCGGATCGCCAACGCCGGCAAAGATTTCTCCTTTAAGACCCCACACGAGCAGGCCACCTTCGAGATCGCTCGCCAGATCTGGAGCTCAGCGCTCAAGCGTTCGCGTGAGATCAGCGACGATGAGATACTCAATGTCCCTGCTCTCGGAGGAGGATCTGAGATCAAGTTGGAAGGTGGCACAGGGGAAGTCTCGAGGTCTCGTCGTCGTCGGAGAAGACACTCCTCCACAGTGAACGCAGGGCATACAGTTGGGGTGCCAGTAGAGGCGGCGATGAGTCACACGCCATTGGCACTATCATCGACGGGTGTGCCGGTGATCCCGAGCATGATCGAGGAGACAGTGAGGAGCTGCCTGTCGCCGCTGTTCAAGGAGCTGATTGGGTCGGCAGCGGGTGGGGTGGGGATGAACCTGATGATGCCGATGAGTTTGTGGGGTGGTGGTGAGTGTGTGGCGGTGGCGGGGGTGGAGGCGCCGGAGGATGAGAGGTGGAGGAACCAGAGGATTCTAGAGCTGGAGGTGTACCTGAAAAGAGTGGAGCTTGTGCAGGACCAAATCAAGAAGACACTGGAGGACCTCCGTTCTATTGGTGGTAACTGATCATAATCATCATCTGCGCCAGTTCATTAGTTTTTCTTCTTTTTTTTTTAATTTGGATAATCTTAGTTTGGTGGGGTAAGATGTGTTTTTTTACTAATGCTTCTGGATTGAATTATCTAATTACTTGTGGTCTTGGTTATTTTATAAACGAATTAATGGAAAAGAAAATAGTTAGTGGTTTGTATATATACATCAATGTGTTATTGTCTTTAGATTATAATGTGTTATTGTCTTTGGATTATAATCATTGTAAGTAAATAAGCGGCCTATTGAATTGGATTATAATCTTTGTCTTCTCCTTCTCTTCTCCTTCTCCTTCACATCAGCTTGGAAACCTCCTCTACTGTATCCTTTTCCACAACTATGCTCCTCTTTCCAGATATCTGTGTATCTTCTACTCAGTTCCTTAATTCATTTAGTTATTAGTTTATTGTGTGATGTTTAATGTTTTTTCATGTATTGAATTGGAGCAGAGCTGAGTATGCATGCCCATGCCCACATGATGATCAGGAGGATGGGGATGAGGCTCACTAATCAAAGAAATATTTTCAGATAATGTCGGATTATGACAGGTTGATTAATGCCTGATTATATATTCCCTTCAAAATATCTAAATTCTATCTACTTTAGTTAATGTATTATTACAAGTAGTGACTTTTCTAACTCTGCTCTTGTATTAGTTAGGACTAGTTCCTGTTTCCAGGGGAAAAAATATACTGTTACTGTTACTGAAGTTACTATTGTACTAGTAAAGATGTTTTGTAGTGTCCTCGAACTCTCTCAAAGAAAAGAATGATTCTTATTCTTGAATATTAACAATTTATGAAAATTTTCGTCCTTCAGCTGCCCAGAAAGATGAGCTTATTCCGATGTAAATTTTCAGCCAAAAAGGTATGCATGTATTATTTTCATTCCATCCATTAATCAAGTACATAACATGCTTGGAGGAATCATTTGATTTTGCTCAGTCAATTTGTTTGCATGATATATTATTGCAGTATATTGTTTGAAATCACTTGGGACATCATAAATCCTCTGAGATTTTACCATATTAATCATGACTAATACAAACAAGCTTCCAATACTAGGACTTGATCAACATTATATTGATTATGTTAATCACACTGAGACATTGATCCCAAACATTTATAAAGAGATACTAGACTACAGTATCTGTGATGAGCAACGTGGTTTCTGGGTGAGATCAAGCGTCAGAGTATTTGGGAATGTAAGTGTTGAGGCAATGTTGGGTATTATTGAGTGGAATAAATTAAGGTTAGAATTAATGGATGGTTTGTTTGCAGTAGTGATGGAGCCGGAGAGGAGCATGGTGGCGGCAGCCGTGGTGGTGTTTGCCATAGAAATGGCTGCTTGAGGCAGTGAGTGGTTGTGTTTACCTTCATAAGTTGTTATCAATATGCTCTTGTCTTCTGCACATCTCTGCACCTGTTGCAACATAATGTATACTTGATTTAGTTTCAACCAGAAGATTAGCTTAGCATCTTAATCACTCATCAGCTCATTAAGAAGTAAAAAAGTCATACTAATCAAAATTCACATTAATTTGCTTGAACTAACCTGTTTTCTAACTGGGCAGGTAGATCCCACAGTGCACTTGTAATAAGCTTTAGGACAAGGATTACCCTTTGCCAACTTCTGTCCATACTTCCTCCATTGACATCCATCACCAATCTATACACAATCCAAACATGTAAAATCTAAGCATGAATAAGAAATCTAAACTGCAAACATACATGCAGCAAATATGTGTTGCAGATACTGTAAACAAGAATCAATTGTACCATTGCAGCTTCAGACCGAGCCCGGACAGCCACTCTTACTTTCCGGCATGCCACAGATGAAGCTTGTTTACTGTAATACTTTATGTTCTTGCTAGTTCCCCATGGTCTCTTTTTTGTAAAGGTTTGTTCTTCATCTTCATCACCAGATGGCACAGGACTTGTATCTTCATTCATGTCATCCTTTTTCAATGAATTATAAAAAGTTAATCAACAGAAATATATAAAATCCATGCAGCGATTAATTGATTTTTTAATTAAATACCTGGTAGTCATCATGTTCTTCAACTTGAGACTTTTGCTGCTTAACAAGAAGCAACTTGTTTTGTAGAGAACTGTAATTCTTCAAGACTACATCCAACATACTCCTCAACTTCATGTTCTGATTGCTCACTCTTTCTAGTTCAGCTTGAAGTGATATTAACTGCAGCTAATTAATTAAGTTCCATTAAAATTAACAGTAACTTTGCAAATTATTATAATTTCCATAAAAATCTGCACCTTGTTACTGTTTTTCTCCTTCTTTTCTATTTCTGCATGTTTACTGTCACATGAGTTCATGGTCAAGAGTTGCAGTTCAGTCTGCACATCAGATAAAAAAAACCAAACTAAACAAAAAAAAAATTCATAGATATAATATAATGCTTGTAACTCAAATCACTTACATTGATGTTTGAGTCCCCATGAGCCATTAATAACACATCATCAGCTTCATCTTTCTGCTGGCACTGTGAGAAGAAGTCTAGCATCTCAATCTCTTCAACATCCCCGGAGTGCAAGAGTGACATTGTTTTTACTTAGTCTCTCTACTAAGCTAAGAGGAGATGGAGGATGTGTAAAAGAGTGTTCAGGACTTGAAGAAGGGTTGGTTACTATGATGATATAAATGGAAATGAGGTGGTGTTTTCTCTTGACTAACTAATGATGACAGTATGATTGACTAAGAGATGAAACTTGATTCAAAGTGATGGTGAAATCCAAGACTTTGATAGAGTAGATATTGAACTTGCTGCTCATTAATACTTTTCCATGTATAGCATCATACATGTTTTTCATTTGGTGAAACAGAACACCGGACTAGACTCTCAAAAAGAAGAACAAAATCAGACAATTAACAACTACACTTGAAGGGCTGCTTAATGATTCCGTGTATTATACTCTACAGTAAAAAAACAGTGACTTGTGACACTGACAAACATTCATTCATTCATTTTTGAATTTTCTTTTCTTTATATTACTCTTTTGTATTCTTCTAAGATGTTCAAAGATAAGTATGCCAAATATAGCTTCTAGAAAAACAAGAAGTCATTTGTGTTTGAAATGTCTTAGACCATGAAGAAAGTCCTTTGCATCCCTTAATAAAGATAAATCTAGAAAAGATAATAAAAGGTTTAAGTAATCAAAGATTTTATCAAAAGAAAAAAGGCAAGTTGGATTGGAAATGGTTAGGTGATGAAAATGAAACATTGAAAAAGAGAACTACAAGACAAGATTCTTCCTGAACTTTACAATCAAACAAGTGATGGGATACCAGACCAAAGCAATCCCTTCGTTACTAGTCTTTCTCTTGTTCTTATCCTTTCAACCCTGTCTCAATCATTCTCAGAATCAGCAAGAAATCCTTAAGTTACACACCTGACTCAATCTTTCTCAAGTCTTCATTTTCATTCAGAGAAGCATAACATAATTGAGAAACAATCTGGAAGATATCAATATTAGTTTTTTGTGATTCTCAATGGAATGTTATGTAATGTACTGTACTGTACTTATTATTAACAAAAGGATTAGACGCGAATAGAGTAGTTCATACAGAGTTTGTATGTCTTAATTCGTAGATTAGTACATTCGGAACTTCTCCTTAGTCTTCTCGAAGACTTGTTCCGCGATGATGGCTCCATTCCCGTCGGCACGTTTGATCTCCATGTGAGCCTTCTGGTAGGTGCCAGTTCCTCTTAGTGCATCAGCAATGAAATCATCGAATCCGATAGCTATTGCTGCCTCTGCCTTGGCTCCATACACCAACCTCTGCATCGTATATTGGACAATTTATATGAAGAACAAAGAAAAACAAGGGTTGAATCTAGAATGCATGTGAATTCCATTGAGAGAAAGGTTAAGATATATGTCACCTTAATTCGTGAAAGATGAATTGCACCGAAGCACATTGGGCAAGGCTCACAGGATGCATAAATCTCACAATCAGACAGCTCGATTTTCTTGAGCTTTTTACATGCCTGCAAGTATCAATAGTAAGTAACTAGAAAGATAAAATAAGAAGGTTAATCATCTTTGCATTGTCAGCAAAACACCAAGCATGTCATTGAGTCAGCGAATTTCAACAATATGAATGAAAGAGAATTTTAAAGAAAATCTAGATAATGAATGACGTGGCAATGATTTTGTAACTAGGAAAGTGATTTATCTGAGGAACTTTTATTTCTTGTTCAAAATATTCCATGATCACAAGTCTGTGCCCTGCAGACATGCGACAGGGATTATTTGCTTAGGTTAAGCAATACCACTGAAGAGTTTCATTTTTAATACTCAATGAAATTGAAAACTTACAAGACACCAGAAAAAGATATAAATGTTAATTTCATAAAAAAGATCACAAGCAAAAACATCGTTTACTTCCTAATCCCACAGATTGTGTATGCAAATGACAAACAAGAAGACCATGAAGAAAACAGAACTGCGAATTAAATTTATCAAGCAGCATAATACAATGGATGCCATTTCAAATTTCAAGAAGAAAACTATGAGACGTTTGGAAGAAAAGAGGAGAAAGAAAGGACACAAGTGCCATAAAAAACTGGTAGGAAAACTAAATTACAATCAGACATATTCAACAAGAAGCATCTTTGTGGTTGACAGTGTATATTAACAGATAAACAGCAAAAAACTAAAAAAACAATGAAAGAGTTACCTCTCGGATAGCAGTAACTTCAGCATGAGCAGTAGGATCAGTGTTCTTCAAAACCATATTATGACAGCTCACCACGACTTCATCATTGCGGACAACAACTGCACCAAACGGACCACCATCGCCGCATTCAACACCATGATAAGCTTTTTCAACTGCCTTTGACAGAAATTTGTGGTCTCTATCTTGGACAGCTGAGTAAACCGAAAACACACAAGATGAGAGAATAGGTAAACATCTCATGAGCAACTAAGTTACCATGTGAGAGAATATCAGACAAGAATTTAAGTATCAGTATTCATTACCTTCATGGTGACCAGAAAATGCAGATGCGACAGAAATAGTTCCATCCTTGGACTCCACAACTATAATAGGAATAAGATAAAGGCGAATCACACTTTCAGGAGGGGAGGGGAATAATAGATATATCTTTTTCTTTTCAAAGGAATAATAGATATCAAATCAAGCATATATCTTGAAAACAAAAGCAAGATATTCAGATTATATAATCATTGATAAACAAAAATATAAATCATATTCACGCAAAATTAATCCACCATGCACCACATCTTGATTCCAGCTTACCATTTCTTAAAAAGTAAGTAAAACAGTGTTTCTGGGATGAATGTAGAAGTCAATGGTTAATGAACTTAAGCAAGTGTTCCTTAAGCATTGAAATTCCACATACAAACATGTACTTGTAAGAGTGGTAGATGATATTTAAACATAAAAAAGTCAATTTATACAATAGATTACTTGCAGATGATATTTCAAAAACACATGAAAGTGGCACCTGCAATTAAGTGAATAATATGACAGACAGATTTATAAACATCAAAATAAAACAACAAAATATGCGGAAAATGGATCTAATTTTGAGGTGGGATAAAGATGGGCCACAATCTCAATTTCATAGGGTGAAATTATACAGGTCAACATCAAAATGCAGTGCATAGTCAATATCAACATATTTGATCAAGTGACAAGGGCATAGATAAACCTAGATCTCACTCTAATTTCAACAATTTCGTTAATGAGATTTAAAGCATAACATCCTCATCGACAGCATGCAAGTAAATAGAGCTGAAAAAAATTTTACTCTGCAAAACAGATAACCAAAACACAGCATAATTTTATGGTACACTGAGAATCAGATGAACGGACTAATAGATTCAAATAGATCATAATACACCATTACAGAGTACGCATTAGAATTCCAAACTCGATCAATCTATGGATTCCAACAAGATCTCATCTAGAGCCAAAACTACATTCCAAATAACCAGAATATATGTATAAAAGACCTAACTTTATAATTCCAAGCACCACAAAAGACAAAAAGAAGAAGAAGAAGAAGAAGAAGAAGAAGAAAAACATAAAAATTAGATCAGCATCAGCATCAATATACTGATCTAGATCTGAATATACAGCACGAGAAAAACAATCCTCCGAATTGATACTAAAATAACTCAAAGATGATACCTTTCCAACAAATCCTCACAGACACGCTTCCAAATAGATCAAAAGAAGACAAAAGATCAAATTTTGGATAGAAACAATCAATGCATAAGAATACCATCCCAAAAACTTCAAATAAAAATAAACACCAAAAAGAAAAAAAAAGAAAAGAAAAGAAAGAAAGAAAGAAAGAACGCATACCTTGAGCCTCTTCCATGATGAATTCTCAAACCCAAAGCCTCTGAAACGTCAAACAAAGACAACAAAAAGGTACAGGTCTATCCCAACGGTGAGTCCTGAGTATTTATAGAGATTGGGACTTGAACAAGATTCTCAACACATCCCATGGATAGGAAGGGAAATAAATAAATATAAATTAATTAATAAATAATAATTAATAAATAAATAAAATGCAAAAAATGAAAAAAAAGAAAAAAGGAAAAAGAAAAAATGAAGACGCTGAGTGATAAGTGGCAGGTGAACAAGGACCGACGCGGTGACAGAACACGGCCACGGGGAAAAGCGTCGGATGATGCTTCGATAGTGAACATTAACCGTCTATTTTTTAGGTTGTCTTTTTCTGAGAAAACGAATCTCCAGTAAAAGATCCAACGGTCATTAAGATGACACGTGTGAATAATGTATACATTGATCCTTTCTCTTGGATGAGAAATTTTTGGGTTTATCCTTATATATTTTCTCTATGTGTGTATATATATATATATGAATTTATTTGTTTTTTAAAATTATCTCACTTAAATCGTCGAAGAAGAAAGGAGTTCACCGGATTATTTATTAAAAAAAAGTGAAAAAAAAATCTAATTGAAGTACTTTGTTATAATTATTGAGCTAAATTTCATTTTTGGGAGCTTGTCCAATGAACCTAGCCCTAGGACACGTTTTTAAAATGTTTAACATAGTAGACAATTTAAAATTTTCTTTTATTTTTATAATGAAAGACACTGAAATAGGCTTAACATGTTTTTGCATAAATAGGCTTTCTTCAAATTTTAATTATATTTATTTATCTCTGTATAACAATTTATTTATTTATTTATTAAGATGAAAAAGATATTGTTGTTCTATTTTTGCCCATCCTAATCCTCAATTTCTAGATAACCACTGTCCTTGACAATCTATTATATATATATATTATATAATCTCATGGACACTAACATGCTAATTATTTATCCAATGAAAGGAAAATAATAATAAATAATAAATGGGCTTTACTTCATGTGATGCAAAAAAAAGATAAGAAGTAGGAATACAATATAATAACAACAACAATAATACAAACAGGCAGAGTCATGTGCTTTGTTAATTGCTGTTTAAGCATTTAAACAAAGGAACCAAACAATGCAATCCTGTCATGAATTCCATTTTCCTGCTTTCCAAACAATGCTTGCTTGGAGACACGCAGGCATGAGTATGAAATCAATGTACATCCAATTAAATAAGAACAAGAACACAAACAAGAAATAGACCACACACAAAAACAAATGGAGGATGACAAAGAGGCCAATATATTTCAATTCACATTGTTGCGTGCGGGGAACCTACCAAAAAAAGTGATGATAGTCTTGGATTATTTAATTTACAAATAAAATGGGAACAATAAACACTTTCTGATTATAACTTATAAGATATGGATTGAAAATTTTGAGAAGCAATACCACCTTTTGACTCTCTTCTTGTTGACTGAATGGATAACCTTCTGCATATATCAAAAAAAGTGAACCTTTTGCTATTTAGATTGAATCAAGAAAAAACATGCACCTTTCACGTGGCAATTTCATCCATTTTATCACTAGATTTGTACAAGAGAAGATCATATCTAAGACAATCCATTTGGGTGGAGAAACAAACGAAGTCTTGACAAATGGCACCACAATTCAGGCGGTCATCCTAATCATAATTATCCACAAACATATTGCTTTCTATAATGATTTAATTAAAAAATCAGTGACATGGTCGGTACATAAGTATTGCCAACTTGCTACTTGAAAGCAACAACAAAATAAATTCAAGATAATACTGACATGAAACACAGAGCTTGCGCATCTAAAAACTGAACTGCTTAGTGACAACTTTCTATACAATGATGAAATCACCATCTACAAAAGCAAAGAAATGGAACCAAAGTTGAAACCGGGGATCTACATATTAGATAACAGCAGCTAGTAGAAAAATACAGAAGCTGGGCGGTTCTGCTACTAAAGACAGTCTCCCATATTCTCCATAAATATAATTCTACATGAACAGTAATCCGCCTGTTATTATTGCTTACTTGTTTAATGGGCACTGATTTACAGAGGTGAGAATGTTCAGTAGCAACTTGTGTAAAGCAAGGAGATTATCAGTAAAAGCGCAGACATGGCAAAAAAAAAGGTCCAAATGTGAGAAGGATTTACATACTAGATTGCGGGAAACTGAAAATATAGGGAAGCAGAACAGACCTGCTAATAAAGACCTGCCAATAAAGAAATCCTCCAATGCTATCCAGAATTCTATGCATCTCCTGACCTTCAAACATGCCCGAGGTCTCGTCAAGAATCTGTTAATCATGTCTGAAGTGTGTAAAAAAGCATTGATTTACAGAAATGGAAATCCTACACCTAACAATTATATTACACACTTAAGGTATAAAAAAATAGAATGAGAAAAAGATTCACAGACTTGAACATAGATCACAGGCAGTTATAATGCCCAAAATTAAATAAATAAATAAATAAATAAATAAATATATCAACAAGATGCATTTCACCTGTTATTGGCTAGTAAGGTTTGATAATATCATGATTGGTAAAGTGTATCACATATGATAAGTACATAACTATCCTTATTCAATAGCCAGACATTTAAATTTCCCAGAACTCAATGAAAATTCAGCAAGCTCTATTTGGCGAAAAAAGAAAAAAGCAAAAGCAGAATCATGTTTGTCAAGTCAAATAACAGAAATAAAAAAAATGAACAATTCAATAGCTCAATGGAGTCAATAAAAATATCTGATGAATGAAGCACATTAAAACTCCAGGTGCCAAATCAACGAAAACAATTTAATTTTCTTATGAGAAATCTAGCAATGCATATATAATGTAAGAGTGTCAATTACCATTTGGAAATCACAATGTAGAACACCCAAGTTGATGATGATCCATGGCAAACAGCTTGGCAGAGGAGAGATCTCTCTGTAATGAATTATGATTATGAAGCACTAATTCTAATGGACAAACAATCGATTACTTCAACAAAATATAAAATTAACAAATAGCAGGAATAGAAATTCACATTATGAAACCTAGAAGGCCAACTGAGTATTGAAAACATCCAATAATAAGCAAAATTTAACATCCCCCATACATAGTTAACAGAAAAAGCAAAAGCAAACATGAAACAAAACCTTGGATCATAAACTTAACAAAGCACTTAAAACGCCATGACAGCCTGCTCGAAATGCAGAGTAACCTTGCATTAAGAAGTTTTACCAGAAAGAGCACAAGGCCGCAAGATCCGGAGGTAAGCAAAAGTTACAGGAGCCCATCAGTGATTTAATTGGATAACAAACCATCTGCAATCTGCCTAGTCTTCTAGTGGTGTGCCTTCAGCATCTCGGTGCTTCTTTTTCTTCTTATCCTTCTTTTTCTCACTTTTAGCAGCCGCTTCATTTTCCTCTTCAATGGGCTCGGGTAATTCAGTAACTCCATCCTCACCTTCTTTGCTCTTCTTCTTTTTCTTCTTTTTCTCCTTTGCGACCTTCTCATCATCAGATCCCTAAATCACTCTTATCCTTGCTGCTCTTCTTTTCCTTCCCTCCTTTATCCAGATCATTATCTTCTGTTTCACTCTTCTCTTTGTGTTTCTTCTTTTTCTTCTTTTCACTCATTCCCTCTTCAACCACCTCCTCACCTTCTTTCACCTTCTTGGCTTTATGCTTCTTCTCCTTTGCACCATCCACAGCTCCATCCACTTCATCAACCTTAACTTTTTTAGCAGCCACAGAAATAGGGCTGCCCATAGCCTGTTCCAATTTCCTCTTCTTGCCTTCCACATCCTCCTTCCCATCCTTACTCCCCTTTTCTTCTCCCACCACACCTTCTTTGGCAATGACAGTCTCTTGCGCAGCAGCAATGCCAGCAATCATGGCATCACCACCAGAAGGAAGAGGCAAATTTCTAAGCCACTCCCCTGGTGTCTTCTCATTCGGTTTCCCATGCTTATCCAGCAAACCTTCTGCAACCATTTTCTTCTTCATCGAAGCCCTCGGACCCAAGCCCCACTTTCTTGGGTATGTATCCCTATCCATCACCACTCTTTTAATCCTTGCCACCACTCCATGATCACAAGTCGCCATTACTGCTGTTGTCATCTCAGCAATTCCAAGAGCAATCGCCTCACCTTTTGTTGTCATCAACACAACCTCCTCCCCATTCTCAATATCATTTTCAAACCTCAAAAGCCCGGGAATCATAAGCTTGGCGCCATAACAGATAGCATTGACGGCCGAGTCTTTAACCACCAATCTCTTATAGCTAGTCAACAAAACCTCCAGTGGCATCACAACCCGCCTCAAATAGCTCTCATCCTTATAATTATCATACACCCACTGTGCATCCATGACATCGTGCATAGTGACCATGTTATCTTTCTCGCCAAGAATCCCAGACCGGACTCTCCGAAGCTCCTGCATATGACCTCCAACACCAAGAATAAGACCAAGATGAACGCAAAGAGTTCTAACATAAGTACCAGCTTCGCAGGAGATCCAGAAGACAACAAGATGCTTATCGGCATCATATTCAAGGAGCTTGCTTTCGTATATGGTGCGAATACGAAGCTGGCGCTTGACGGCAGAAATCAGAGGCGGGCGCTGGAAGACAGCACCGGTGAGGGTTTCGAGAGCTCGAGCGACCTTCGAGGTCTCGGGGACCGCAGAGTGGAGACGGGCAACGCAGACATACTCCTTGCCAGCGCCCTGCTGCGACTTGACCAAGCGCGTGGCACGATCAACACAGACGATGAGGTTGCCCGTGACCTTCGGGTCCAGTGTTCCGGAATGGCCGGTCTTCTCGGTGCGGAGGAGGCGCTTGATCCAAGCGACGACCTCGTGGGACGAAGGGTTGGAGGGTTTGTCAAGGTTGATGATACCATACCGGAGATACTCAGCGATGGGGCGCTTTAAGGGAGAGTGGCCGGCGGGGAGGGGAGTGTAGTGTCCGGTGCGGACGTTGAGGCGATCGTAGTTCTTGAGGAGGATCGGCCACTGCGAGGTATCAGCAGGGGGAGTGAAAGACTGTGGTTTGATAAAGAAGTCAGTCTGGCTCTGGTCGAGATCGGGGACGGAATCCATGGTTGGGACGGCATCGTGATCGTTGGCATGCTTCTTGTTCTTCTTCTTTTTCTTCTCGGAGGAAGGGGATGGCGGCGAGGAAGCCATTGATGGGTGAGTGGAGGATTAGGGTTAGGGTTTTAGGAATGGGGGAAGTGGGAGTGATGGAGATGGCGGCGAGGGGTTTGGGGTTTTATGAGGGTTTTTACCCGGGGCACGGGAGGGGGACGAAGGAGATGGGCTTGATTTGAGAACACGAATCTCGATGTTGTGGGACCCACCACAAATAAGTGGCACGTTATTATTGGTTTTCAATTTGCCAGCTCAGCAGTTCGGGTTGTGGATTTGCCTCTTCTACTTTATAAAACATAATAAATATTATATATTATTATTAAGTCGTGATGTAAATATGAGTTCTAAATTAGTTAAAATAATTTTTGTCTTCAACTTCTTATAATTTTGATTAATCAATTAATTTTATTAAAATTTAATTAAAATTTAAACTTAAGATTAGTTCAATTTACAATTTCACTTCGTCCCATAAAGTAAAATTATAAATTAATGATTTTACTTCTAAACTCAAAACTAAGTCTCAATACCTTTAAGTGTGATTCTCTCCGCACTTAGCCAGGTCTGTGTACTTACATTGTAACTCAATCGAACATGAATGAATAAATCATTACAAGTCTTTCTGATTATAATTACTATATTTATATAAATCTTTTGTTTTTGTATCTCAATTGAGTGAGTGCCATGGAGATCATCAAACTCACTAAACTCAATTATGCACAAATAATCATAGTAGAATAAAATTATTAAATTACTTTTTAAGTCTCATACGATTAGTTTGACTACTTCATCAAGTTATTCTAATTTACCTACTCATGATCGCATAAAAAATCTACCCGTTTAATTTCCGATTATTTCTAAAAGAACGATTCATGCTTAATGATCACTTACAACTACTACTTAGCTAGCATAGCTATACTTTGAATTTAGGCTCTAGCCCTACCAAAAAATAAACAAACCTAACTACTAGAAATATATTAAAGGACATAAACACATTGTGATCATAATACTGCTAGATCTAAAGTTTACTTATGTGATTATAATCAACGATTCCAATAATTAACAGTTACAGAGTAAAACCCATATGATTCCATAACAAGTAAAATGTTTTACTTAATACATAAAACCTATAATATTTAAAAATTATTAAAATACCAATACAAGATTTATATAAACAAAATACATAATACAAATGAGATGCATTAATATAAATATCCTTGTTGGCTTTGTAAAGCATCCTATTAATAGATACAACAAAACAATGAACCATGTTGTGTATATAATCATTTCTCTTCATTCATCCAGTGTGTTAGCACAGTATAACATTATTTCTGCAAAATGTATTGTTTCTGATAGGGAACAGTGTTAAAAGAGTTCAAGACTTTAAAGCTTAGCACACTTCTTGACCATCTGTTCATAGGCTTTGGTATCATTGTTTGCTTGTTGACTGCACAACAATGTAACTCTTGAACTTGATACCAATGTTTTCTTCTCTGGAGTTGAAGGGATTAATCTTCCAGATTTCCACTTCCCATACCTAATCAACAGATAAACTGAATGTTAGCACTTATTATGTAAAGACCTTAACAACTCACTTGGGTTAGTTTTAATCAGTAAATAGTAAATACAGCAGTTAATTATGAAATGTTTCTTTGGTCCAACAGAGAAAAGAATCTTTAAATAGGTGGAGATTATTCATGGTTGCTTGACAAATTAACTTCTTTTGTCATCAAAGATGGTGTGAATTGTCAAAGAAAGCCAAAGGATTGGCAGTGACTTTTCTAGAAAAACTCATGCTTTGTTGGGACATTTATGTTCAACAACTTTGCACATGTTGCAATACATCATTTTCATTGTAGAAATTAACAGTGATAAAGTAGGTGAGACTTGACAATTTTGTGAACCAAGTCTGTCAAACACCAAAATTAGCATATTCCTCTACTAAATTTTTCTAAAGGAAATGAACCATAAAAGGATTGGTGATCCTATTTATACCATCACATGAAGAAAAACATGAGCAATAATGCATTATTATAGAACACAAGTTGTTTATCTTGCATTGAGAAGAAGGTGGAATGGCAGATGGCACTCATCCACCAAACACACAGTTGTCTGATCACATTTATTTATCTATATTTACAGAATCAATTCATAATTTAGACATTCATGTTTATGCAGTAACAAATTGATCAGAATTTAAAGTAAAAAATTTATCTATGTACATCTTGATAAGGGTATGTACCTGGATGGATCTGCCACGTTGGATAGGCCTGGCTTCAGCTTCCACAAGTTCACCAAGCAAAGTTGGCCTGAAATGGTTGATGGCAAGCTGAACACCAGCAACACGTTTATAACCGGAAGCTATATATGCTCCTAAACTTGCCATGGCCTCTGCCAGCAGAGCTGAAACTCCTCCACTCAACACATTGAATGGCTAAAACCAAAAAAAATTCCCATATAATTCAAGAATATCTTCATATATATATGGACAACAGGTAGAGATAATATATAGCTGTATATGTTTACCTGACAACAAGTCTCAGTGACCTTAAGCTTTCCGGTGACTTTCTCCGGCGAGAGGAACTCATAGTTAAAGCCAAGAGCATGGAGTGCCCTGTCTAGTTTTGCTGTATCAGGAGGTGTTTGAGCCATGTTTTCTTCTGAGGAGTTGGATTGGAGGAGGATGCCAGGATGGGATGGCTAGCCTTTCAGCCTTTGTTGATGTCTATCTTAAGAATTCTTTATAGGGAGGAGAGGCCAAGTTGAATTTTTTGGCAGCTATTGTTTGAATTCAATCTTCTTGACATCACACATGAAACTTTTTTCTTTATTTTATTTTATTTTATTCTATTCACCATCATGTGGGGTATGGTCATTATTATTATTATTAAAATTAATCAATTTATTGTGCGTGTCTCATCTCATGCCAGAATCTCAATCTTCTTGGTAATCTCTTGATATTAATAATCATTTAACAATAGTTAATGATAAAAGGAAAAGCTAATTCATGAGTTTATAAAACAAAGAAACCACGAGAATAAAACAAGATAAATGTGAAGACCGACAAGAACATAAACACTAAACAACTCTAATCCTAATCCTAATGCTAATTAATCCAGTTTATTGTTTAGACCCAATAAGGTGGATCTATGTTAAGGTTGGTGATGCTCATCATATAAGGTTGCATAGCCTCCTCTCCTCCATAATAAACATTAGGATCATTGACAGGGTTTATGACATCAGTAAACCATGTTTGCTGTTTCTGCATGGTTTCCATGGTTGCCAACTCCCACTGGTGGTTGTTGTTGTTGTTGTTGTTCTGCTGAACAACAATGGCACCATCATTGCTAGTCATTTGAACACTAATGAGTTCAATCCTGTCATGCACTGCCTTGAGCTTAGCCTCAACCATGATGGCCAAGTTTGTGAGCTCCTCCATGTTCATGTATTCAAGACTTTGTTCTCCAGATAGACACTTGTGCATGACTATGGCTGTTTCAAGCTCTTGGTTCTCACGTTCATGCTTTCTCAATTGGTCTTGAAGTTTCATGACTTGGTGGCGTGTGAACCCTTCTTGGTCCATCATCTTCTTGCTCTGTTCCATCACTGGCATGCTTTTGAATCTCTCTAAGACTCTTCTTGTCCCTGCCTTGCTTGGCCAAACCTCCGGTTGAGGCTCATCGGGACCGTAGATGATACCGCAAGCTTCGACGTCACAGAGGATGCTCAACTCTTCCAACTTCTTCATCAAACCTTTCCTTCTCTTCCTGAATGTGGCTCTTCTAGCAGAGTCATTTGGTATCCATGCTAGCTTCACCTTCTTCCTTGCCATAGTCTGTTTGTACACTTGTTGCTAAGGCTTTGTGAGAATACTACTATTTATAATAATGTATGTTCAATAGGGAGGAGGGGTAGAAGAGTTTTTGGTGTTTTTATGGTATGTTGAAATTATTGATTGGATTGATACTTGGTGTATATTTAGGAATGAAATCTTGATTACAGGGATCTTATTGCATGTAATATGGGATTCACTTTTGGCTAATTTTAGTAAGTGGGGAAATTTCTTGATTTTCCTTTTGATTCAGCAAATCTGCTGTTTCATGAATGAAAAATTTTGTGCTGTTTGCTAAAAAAGGAATACTCTCTCTCTCTCCCTAATGATATCCCAATTAACTTAATTTGGTTGCTTAACATAGCCTACTTGATTCAATGGAATTATATTTATACATATATAATAGAAACATTATTTTATAAATGGCACAAAAACCCAATTCATTTCTGAAAATTTGATGCATATATGGTTTCCAATTTCCATCATATGATATTACTGAAATTTCTCCTGTTGTTCTAATTAAATCATGTAATTAAAAGCAAAGTGCTATCTCTTCTTTTTAAGATCACATATTATAAAGAGAATGCTTGATTTTGGAAACATGAAAGCCAATATTAGAGAATTATATCATGTTTAGGAACTATGATTAGTTCATGGAAATGAAAAATACTTTATGGAAAATCAACTTGTTTCACTTAATAGCAGAGAAGATACTCAGCAGGTCTTATTAGCATGAACTCAAATTAAAAACCACAGCATGATGCAATGACTTGATCACCCACTAGAGTGATCATCAGATGGAGACTCAGTGTCCTCTTCAGAGGAAGACAGGTTACTATCTTCATCCGGAGAATCGTTCAGAAACTTCTCTCTTTCGATGATGGACATTCTCTCATTGACTTGCGCGATTTTTTTTTCAACCATAGAACTCAGTTTTTTAGCTGTTTCGAGAGATATATCGTCAAGATTTGCTTCTCCACGTAAGGCCTTACATAGCAACAACTTCAACTCGCTCTCACTGTTTTCAAGTTCGATCTTTTGGAATTGATCTTCAAGTTTTTTTATTTGGAGTTCGAGGAAGTCAGCTTGGTTGAGCATGTTTTCAGACTTTTCCGTCTCCGGCAGACTTATGAAATGCCGGAGTACTTGATGAGGATCAGGTGTTGAAGACCACATCTGTGGCTGAGCAAAATCATGGCAGAAGATGATAAGGAATGCCGGCACATCACACAAGATGGACAGTTCACGCAGCTTCTTGATCAACCCTTGCTTCCTCTGCTTGAACGCGGCTTTCCTCGCCGATGCTTTGGCAATGAATGAGGGATAGAGCTTGCCCTTCGTCATGGCTTCCAATGTCTTTCTTCTTCTTTGACTTTGTATGAATTTATAGGCAAGGCTATGCCGTCGCATTTACTTTGTAATAATTTTAGTAATTTATTCACCATAATGTCGAATTAATTGCTTCATAAAACCAGTTATTCATACTTGCCTGACCTGGATGATGCCTTCCTATTAGTAAAATCATTGGTTCATGCATTTTCACATGAGTAGTAATAGTAGTAATTTGAATTATTATCAATGGGCGGGAAATTTCTTTTTGTTTTTGTAGATGGTGAGACAATATATACTGATTTAGGATGGAGAGATCACAAACAAAATGGCTTCAAACTGAACAAAGAAGATCACTCATAGATAGATTAGAATGTGCAATTTGTGTGGCTTTATTTTGAATGGATTACTGCAGTTTTCCAAAGATGTGGTCTTAAGTTTGATGTATTTGTGACAATTATTTTTGTTTTCTATACATTTTGACAGGAAAGTTATCAATGTGTACATTAAGTTCATGATTGATTCTTCATCTAAATTTTGAGTTTCAAATTTTCACCACCTGAATGCTCTCAAAAGATTGCTAACCTGTGCTTCAAAAACAATTATAAATCACAATTAACTTGAAAAGTGATACCTTTGAATGTGATCAGGAGGTTTCAATTGTTAGCAGAAAACACATAGAAGTACTCATGAGAAAGAATACTAAGAATAATATATCATGAAACAAACCCTGAGACTTGACACCAATCTGAATTACATTATTAAGCTCCACACACAGAAAAATTCTTGGAAATCTACCTTGATGAACAGCAAAAACAACAGTACTTTCACTGTAAATTCAGTTTTAATTTAGAGTCACATATAAGAGTGATTAAAGCATACAAAAAGGGAATCAAAAGAAGATGTGCACATACCTTAGAATCACTTGAAGAGGCTATATGCAAGACATAGAAAGCATAAATCGCTCCAGGAAAATAGCCAAGCAATGTCAGAAACAAGCAGATCCAAAACTTCATCTACACAAGAAACATAAACTAGTCAAGAGTCTCTGTGACAAAGAAATTAATGAATCAATAAGATTTATAAGATTAGTAAACCACCCCAAGTTTGTGCTTCTTGAAAACTAACAGAGGCGGAAACTGGTATGCGAGTTTGACTGCCTGAAGAATTGAGATGCTGCTATCCCCATCATCTTGCAACTGCATGCAAGTATAGCATGCGCAAACTTGTCGCCAAGCTGACGGTTTACAACAAACAGAGCATGTTTTAATGCAGCAAGTGCTCATGCATTTACAGAGATACAAGCAACAACCCGCCATTTTACAACAAACAGAGCATGTTTTAATGCAGCAAGTGCTCATGCATTCGCAGAGATACAAGCAACAACCCACCATTTTACAACAAACAGAGCATGTTTTAATGCAGCAAGTGCTCATGCATTCGCAGAGAGACAAGCAACAACCCACCATTTTTGCACACATGGTGAATGGACATGCCAAGCAAGAACACAAACACTTGCAGCACATCTTGTTTCCCACTGGTATGATCTTGTTAAGATAAGACATGCATGACTCCTCTTTTCATAGAGTGATCCTGTGAAGAAACAACAGAAAAAGCAAGGGGTTCCTTCCTTAAGTCTCTGCATGGAGTTTAAGTATCACAAGTTTAGAATAGTGTTTGTTATAGACTTCACAAAGCTGTAAAGCTCCCCAAAGTTGGGAGGTTTTTCGTTAAAATCAGCGGCTCGCATACAACCACTATTTATACTCCTAGAAATGTATCTTCACTCATGATTCGAATTCTCATCATTTGTGAAGGGTTCTAATGAAAACCCGACTACCAATAGATCACTTGATCGGTCGTCTCGAAGTTGAGAGTTGGTTTAAAAGCTTTATCCTCCAATAGAAATATAGATAGATAGGAATATATAAAGTTATTGCAAATAAAGCAACTTGGTAACTTGATGCTCACATTCTTCTCAATAAGCCAACCCCATGAGGACCACAGTGCTTAGCAGAGCCATAAGCCAAACACAAGCAACCCAAATCCATGCCTACTTAACTACAACTAACCAGCTCCAAAACCCTCTCCTTCACACCCAACTCATCAACATCTACGCTCGTTGTGATCTCTTCTCTCAAGCTATTCTTGTATTCAAATCCATTAACGAACACTCAAACATCATCACATGGACTTCGCTCATAACTCATTTGTCTCATAACCATCAACCTTTGCATGCAATCCAACTCTTGATCAAATTATTTGGCTCTGAGTTCTCTCTTAGACCCAACCACTTCACTCTATCCGCAGTCTTCCCGGCCTGCGCACAAACCGGGTCGGTCGCGCATGGCGAGCAAGTGCACACGCTCGCGCGCAAGCTCGGTCTCGAGTGCGACGTCTTCGTCGCCAGCTCTTTGCTCGACATGTACGCCAAGTGCGGCGACATGGACTCGTCGCGGAAGGTGTTCGACGAAATGCCTCTGAGAAACCTTGTTTCGTGGAACTCGTTAATCGTGGGATTCACGCGGAATAAAAGCTGTGACATGGCGATGGAAACGTTCAAGGAGATGCATGCTGAGTGTTCCTCGGTTTGCTTTGGTGAAGTGAATGTTTCCAGTGTTCTCAGTGCCTGCGCCGGTGGAGGGTTGAGTTTTGGCCGAGGAGTGCATGGGAGTGTGGTTAAGGTTGGAATGGAGAGCTTGGTGTACGTGAACAACTCGCTCATTGATATGTATGGTAAATGTGGTTGCTTTCAGTATGCAGTTGAGGTGTTTGATAGAATGCGTGAACGAGATGTTGTGACTTGGAATGTGCTGATGATGGGTTTAGTTCATAGTGATCGAATGGAAGAGGCTTGCAAGTATTTTTGGGCAATGAGAAGAGATGGCATTGTCCCGGATGAGGCTTCGTTCTCCGCTGCTTTGCATGCTTGTGCAAACATGGCAGCATGGTGCTATGGCGCTGCAGTTCACAACCAAATAATCAAAGCTGGGTTTGAGAGTAATCAATGTGTTGCAAGCTCTCTGATCACAATGTACGCCAAATGTGGTTGCTTGATTGACGCCCATCGCGTGTTTGAGGAGTCCAGGGAGTATGTGAATGTGGTCTCTTGGACGGCAATCATTGCGGCATTCCAGCAACACGGGCAAGGTGATATTGTCATCAGGTTGTTTGATGAAATGCTTGAACGAGGGATTAAGCCGGATTACGTCACCTATGTTTGTGTTCTATCAGCTTGTAGCCACAATGGACTGATAGAACAAGGATTCAAGTACTTTCGATTCAATGTCCAGAGTTCATGGGATGGCACCAGGAAATGAACATTATGCTTGTATGGTGGATATGCTTGGCCGAGCAGGACGATTAGATGAAGCGAAGCAATTCATTGATAGAATGCCGGTAAAGCCAGATGTGTCGGTTTGGGGTGCTTTACTTGGTGCTTGTAGGAACTGCAGGGACTTGGAGATGGGGAGAGAAGTTGCGCAGAGGTTGTTTGAGATTGAACCTGATAATCCTGGTAACTATGTCTTGCTTGCAAACATGTATGCATTACATGGAAGGTCGGAGGAGGCCAAGGGCGTTCGGAGATTGATGAAGATCAAAGGGGTGAGGAAGGAGACAGGATGCAGCTGGATTGATATTAAGAACAAGTCTATTGTGTTCACTGCTCATGATCGATCGCATGACCAGACGAAAGAGATTTACAAGATGCTCGCAAAGTTGCAAGAACTTGTGAAGCAAAAGGGATATATTGCTGATACACGGTATGCAGTTAATGACGTGGGAGACAAATACAAGGAGCAAGGATTGTGGTACCACAGTGAGAGATTGGCACTTGCTTTCGGGCTTATAAGCTTGCCGGAGAATGCACCAATCAGGATTAAAAAGAACCTGAGGACTTGCGGAGATTGTCATGCAGTTATGAAGCTCGTTTCAGGGATCGTCCAGCGAGAGATTGTTTTGAGAGATACCAACCGGTTTCATCACTTCTTTGATGGGTCCTGTTCTTGTAGAGATTACTGGTGATCAAATGAATCCTAGTCATTTGGAAAATTCAAGCGGAACATTCATCTTGGATGATCAGTAACAACAACATGCAAACACTATGTATTAATAACTTCCTCGTAGTTCTTTATAAAGAGCATATTTGATCATACATATAGCAAACATCTTTGATCATACAAAACCTTAGCATGTTCTTGTTTGCCAATCAGCGGGAGTAAGGGAGTGTGGAAACTATCATCCTGATCATCAAGCTTTTTTTTCAAGCTGTGCAAGAATTTAAAATTCTCATTTTTTAGAATTCATAATTTGTCAACTTTATAACTGGTATAAAGAAAATGAACTCTAGACAGTGAGATCGGATAACCTTGTTTTATCTCCGAATTTTCTACTTATCATGTCATACACTTACCGTGCGGTTCGCTCTTCCCTTGCATCAAGAGCTTCTACTTCTTCATTTGACAAGAGATCAACAATTGGTTCATACAAGTACCACTCCTTTCTTTTCCTGATTCACAAAAACAAATGTCACTTATTGACAAAGAGTTACTTGAATCGACAAGGTTTCTAAAGGTACGAAATATCTGTACATCATCCCGAACAAAGTAAAATGATACTAAAACTATATAAACAATTGACCCTTAAATCGGTGAAAAATCTAGCAAATTATATTAGGCAGTAGTTAAAAGAAAAACATGACAAGTTTTCTTTCAAATGGTCCTGAGTTCATGCATCAGTATTTATGCGCAGCAAAAAGGCCATAAACTCAGATCTCATTCAACCAAGTGAAGCCCATAAAAACATGAATGAAACTTAGTATTTCTTTGAAAAATTTAGGCAAGATCTCCAGGAGGAGATTATTTATAAAGTAAACAGAGCAAGATAATCGTTACAAAGAGCAATCCCTAATCTACATAACTACCATGTAAAAGCATAAGTGACCCTTATCATGCTGACAAATATTAAAGATTTAGCAGGTTAAGAAATGGTGTTGCCAACAAAATAGAGCTTCAGAAGGGTAATGTTACCGTAGAACGGTTCCTTTGCTTCCAAAAACCTTCATCAAGTCTAATGCTCCATTCGCCACTTTACTGCAGAAAGCAAAACAAGTGTTTTAATAATTTCCTTCATAGAATGAAGGCACACAATTGGGGATCAAAGGTTCTGTTCTTAATAAATGAAATAAATGCATTGAGTTGTCTTGTTTTGTCACACAGAAATGAGAATGGTATACAAGCACTTGAAAACATACTTATTTGAAATACTTTCAACCCCACGTCGCCCCTTTTTCGCCAATCTGGATTCCCTTGCAGAGGAAACACTTTGTGTTGCAATCTAGAGCATCCAATAATTACTATTATCAGTTAACAACAAAATCTATGCTATAAAATGATTGTTCTCATCAGATCACAACAATATCTAGGATACAAAATCATTGTTTTCATCAGAATCTCAGATCATGACAAAATGGAAATTTAACAATTGTCATTCAACTATCTCAGATGAAATAAACGATTGCTGGATATTCTTTCTTATTTATTGGAAAAACATATTTCCATAAAGATACTTGGGATTGTAGAAAAAGGTTATAGATAAGGTTATAACTAAATAACAGTCATCAAACATAGTTGTCATGATAGTTGGTTTTCTTCAAAAGCTAGTATTTGCAAGTGACTATATGCTATATACTAATTATACTTCTCTACAATTATTCATATTCCCTTCAAATAAAATACAATGGTACATGATCTGAAATTTTTTGAATTAATTTTCTACTTTTCTTCAAAAGCTTGTATTTGAAAGCGACTATATCATATTTGAAAGTATTATACCAATTATACTTCTCTACGATCATTTATATTCCTTTCAAATAAAGTACAATGGTACAGCATCAGGATTTTTTTTTTTTCTTAGTAAGAATATAATTTTTAGTGCAAAATAATTTACATTCATCACATATGATATATAACAGCTGGTATAATAAGAAAACCAATGTTTTTATCATGAGTTCACAAGTTGTAAGATCCTCCTATAAAACAAAGCAAGGTCCAAGGCAACTCCTCGAGCTATGAACGAACACAAAAGCATGCCGAGGAAGTATGATATCATATATGACTTGAGAATTAACAATATTGATAGTCATCCTTGAGAAACAAAGTTTAAAGACTTCTAACCTCATATAGTTGCTCCCTGATAGCAACTGCTATTGCTGGCTGTATACACAATTCAAAAACATTACTTCAAGTTTGTGTAAGACAAATGAAATTAAATAGTACTGATGTTTCCAAGACAACTACTAGAAGCAAACTATGCATGGTTAATTAGATGCTTACTCCAACTTCTGGATCAATAATATCCAAATCAGCGCAAAGTGTTCTAGCAAATTCTTCAGGATCACTTTCAAAGTTGCTTACATCCTGAAACCATTGAAACATAAAAGCAATTCTCATGAGGGCTACACACAGCAAAATCTGGTCCAAGCTTATGACGCAAATTCAGAAATCAAATTACCCACAAAAATTGATCCCTTATTACTGTATTGTTCACTCGAAGGTCAAGCTGCAGCACAAGTAGAATGCAAGTAATAAATGAATGTGGAGAAACCAATAACAACACTAATTGGGGAACTTATAGGACACAAATTCAAAGTAAAAGATGAGAAACTTGATGAACCTTGAGAGGAACAATCTTCTCCTTAGTTTGCATTTCCTGCCCTTCGAAGGACCGAAATTCTGCCAGCTGAGTCTGGCAAGCAAATGGCAGAAAAAGGCAAGATATGTAAAGGGGTAAGCTTTCTCAATAAAAAAATAAAGGAAAGATCAGCATGCTAAAGGAAGCAAAACTTATATAGTCCCTACATATCATCAAGCAAGCCATGAGAGAACTTTTGATCAATCAACAATTAAAAGACGCAAAATATCCGAAGAGTACCTAAGTTTGAAAAGATAATTACCGTTTATACACCACTAGAAAAGCAAGCAAGCATACAATCACTTCCTTGAAAAGAGAAACAAAGAAACTGAACAACACTTTACCTGTAGAGACTGGGCAATCTGTGTCATGAATGAAGGAGGGAGTTTCAAATCCTTAACCGTCCTTCTCGCAAAATTGGCAATTTCAGAATCTGGATCTACTTTCAAAAGATGAGCCACATGTGAAAATTATTGAAGATGATTAAACACTGGATGTGAATGAAAACTACAGCTAGATTTTCCAAAGACATAAAAGAATGCTGACAATTATTGAAAAGTTCACTTTATAATTATGTTAAACTGCTCAGATATAAGCATCGGTAGGGTGTACTCTTAAAAAAATCATTTTGTAGAATGATTGGTGAGTATTTCAACTGATCAGCTCATCAGAATTACTACAAGAACAGCTAATTACTTATTGGATAAAGCAAAGAATTGAAAGATGAACAAATTCAAGTATCTTATAAAATACCATCAAGGTTCCATGTAAAAGCGTCTCTAAATCTTTGTCCATCAATCTCAATATCCAACCGAATAGGAACAAGATTTTCAGCAGTTGGCCTGCAACCAAGCAAAATAATAAACACCAGTGATTCAATCATGAACAACAAAAAAACAATCCACAGTTGTCCTGATACCAAATACATTCCTTGTGTCCTAAATTATGCCTGCAACCTTAAAATTAGAGCATGGCGTATCAAAGTTGAATGAAATATTCCTAATCTGATCAAAAGCCATCAACTTCCCAAATCTAGTTCAGAAAATATAGTAGATAGAAAACTATAAAATCACAAGAAATCAGTCAAAACAATCAACGACAACAGAAGGCGAAGCAAATCACTGCAAGACCAAAAAGAAACTCAACTTAAGAAGAACAATTCAGACATCCAATCGAAAGAAGAAAAAAAAAAATCCAATTTTTTCACCGTATAAGCATAAAAAAACTACACAATTCCCAAAAAAAAGCCAAATTGAGAGGAAAATAGCACGAGATCACAAGATTTATCCGACAAATCGAAAGAGAAAGAGGAGCTCTTACATCCTAAACTTCACGGGGCCTTTGGAAGCGCTTGGCGGGAGAGATTTCATGAATCTCTAATGATTCAAATTTCCCTTTTTTTTATTTTTTTTTTATTTTAAATTTTCTCCTCTTTTTCCCTCTTTTAAAAGTAACACACCCACCAAACCCTAAAACACACAGTCTTTCTCTCTCCGTTAAACATGATAACACTTTTTATAGTCTATTTTTCAAAGCCCAAATTATAAGCCCATGTTTCCCAGGCCTTTAACAAGCTCATACTTGCCCAAATTATAAGCCCAAATTAATATTATTTAAAATAAAAATTAAAAAAATATATTCTTCAAGTTAATTGATAAATTATTTGTTCAAAATTCTTCTTGACTACTATATATATTTTTCACTAAAACTAAAAATGCATGAACCGAAGTAAGGAATTTGTTCCTACTAGAATATATGCTCCATTGTAATTTTTTTTTTTTTAAACATACAAATCACTCTTATTTAAACATAGAAATTAATTTTTTTGGCAAAGTTAATACTTTGTTGAAGAATCAAGAACTCAAGAAAGTAAAACTCTTTTCCTTGCTTTGCATAGAGCATCAAAAGCAGGAGACAAGGAGAGTGACCATTATAGAAGTTTGATACCAATAGATAAAATGGGCTAAGAAAAGGATTGATTAATTAATAGCAACATGATTCTTAAATCTTGTAAACATCATAACATTCTCTCTTTTTTTCTTTTTTGAAGAGTATATGTATATGTATATGTATATGTATATATATATATAATATTAAGTTCAGAAGCACAAATTAAGCTTTTAATTAACTAATGTTGAATTGTCCCTTTTAATGTTGCTTGATTGTTCGAAGTCAACTTTATTCTCATTTCTGGAAATCCAAATCCCCAAGCAAAATCACTTTATTCTGCTGGTTGGTCAGAGAAAACAAAATTCTTACTCTTGACAATCTATTCAAAAAAGGTCGTAATCCTAATGCCATCGACACATGCATTCTTTGTCATAATGACTCGGAAACGATGGAACATCTTTTCTTGAATGCAAATATGCGGAGCGTATTTGGTCCTTCTTCAAACAAAACCTTGATATTGAGTCTTCCCCATCCTCGATGATCTCAATATTTGGACCATTTTGGATCCCCTCATTAATTTCCTCTCGTCCGAACACGGGGACCTCGCTACTGAGCCATAATCCTGGAATATTTGGGACGAACGAAAAGCAATCGCATTTTAACCTTACTTGCCTACCTATTATTTCAATTTTATACAAGTCTCGCTAATATCCTTTGCTTTCTTGGCTTTCAACGATTTAGAAAGCCTTCATCAGGATACCACGGAGCCACTCGGAGGATCAAGCGCTCTCTCCACTTCCGGCACTAGACCCACCGATTTCACTCGGCGATTCGATTGCACCCTAGCGATCGAGGGAGTAGTCCTCCTATCTCATCACTGTGAGGCGGGCACTGTGTCTCCAGACGGTTGACTTCGGCCGTCCCACTTTGTCTCATTTTATCTTTCTTCCCGTATTGATTTTTGCTTTTCACTGCTTTTTCCCTCATCCCCGGTGAGGATTTTCGAGTTTATTATTTTTATTTTTAGACTTTTCTCGTTCATGACCTTTTCTCTATCAGTCACTGCATTTCTAATAAATTAGTGGTTTTATCCACTTTATTCATGTTGTATGATTTTGGTCTACTAACATTTGGACATGTTGGTACACTCATTGGTTAAGTTTTAGAAGCACTTGTGCATCATCTAGTGATAAGCGAATGGTTCAAGGGCAGCAAAATCAAGATCCATGGCTGATGGCCCCCTCCACCATTCACTTAACAAAGTGAAGCATTTAATTTGGAGGACCACTTCCATTTCTTAAAGCAAAAGCATTATTTGAGCAAAAAAGGTGGCAGCATGAAAAGAGAACAATTATAAACAAGCTCCTTAATATTTCCCCCCACATTATTAAAATTTTTCACAAACTTCAACCTTAATGTCTACTAGCTAGTAGTACTCTAGCTCTCATCATCATCATCATTATAAACTATTATATATATATATATATATATATTAATATATCTGAAACTCATCATTCTCTATACATGCATTAATATTTACATATATGATCGATGTCTGTACATGCAACTGGTTTAATTAGTTCTATGCTATTTTAATTAACCATTAAGCTACAAAGCAAAACTCTCATGAACTAGCAGTTATCAGCTCTTGTGATCTTCACCCTCTTCACAGTCGCTAGAAACATCCTGACAAACAGAAAAAGCAAAAGAAAGCAAGTCAAAACTACATATATTGTATTATACATATATAGTTAAATTTAATACCAATAACATTAATGCTAATATAATTAATTATGATGTATATATTAAGCATAAGCATACTCCCAAGGGACATCTCCAACCATCATCCAGTCTCCTTCTTTGTCTTCATAAATAAGTACATGACTGTTCTTTGAAGGTACTTGTGCAAGATCAGGACCTGCACCAAGTTCACATGCATATTATAAATATACAGACATGCATGATGAATTATATGTAATTAATTATATAAAATGCAGATATATATATATATATATATATTTAGATAGTACTATATATATATATATATAATAAAGACATACGAAGAATGGAAGTTCTGAACATCTTGCTAAGAGTTTTGGTAAGGGCTTCATAGCTGTTAAGAGTGAACAAATCAAGCTTGCGGCCAATTGGAATGCCATCCATGTTAACCTTGACAAAGAAAGTGGTAGGATGGCGATGATGGCTTCTTTTATCTTCCAAAGTGCTCCTAAGAAGTTGTTTGATTGGTGGCCAATCAGATCCTTGATCCCTAATTATATATGAACAACACATCATATAAAATATATTTGCTACATTTGATGATCAATGAGACTTGCAAGTCTATCTCAAGCATGTATAAGACTATATATATATGTGAAATTAATTAAAGGTGGCAGCTGGAATTTAACTTGATGAAAAAAAACACACACACACACACACAAGCATGAAAATGCAAGTTTTCAGTTAATGGGCACAAGAAGAACAAAGTGCATATATATATATATGTATACCTTGCAATGGAAGAAGATGATGATATGCTGAGGCCTAGTCTTAAATCAGTGCTTAAGTCTCTGGCTGGTCTGGAGAAGGATGAAGCAGTGGAGAGAGCAGGGTGGCTACTGCTATCTGTTGAAGATGATGGAGAGCTACCTCTTTCTCCCATTAATTTGAGCTAGCTAGCTGATAGAATAGGAGATCAACTCTTAATTTCTAGCTTTCTCTCTCTCTCTCTCACTCTCTCTTTTTGTATAAATATAAAAACATATATAGATATATATATAAGTGTAGATATATATCTTAAAGAATTGAGAAAGAGAGAGAGAGAATAAGAGACTTTTTTCCTTTCAAGTTTCAACTACTAGTGCTTAATGCAAAATATATACTAATTAATTAACAAGGTGGTAGCTAGCTAGACATAATTAAGGAAGAGAAGACAAAACACCTAGTCATCATGAGGATCAGAAGCTTGGTTTGTTTAATTACTTACTTCTAAGGTAATTAACTAATTAATTAATTAATTAATTAATCATCTTGTAACCCCCACTCTTTTAATATATAAAAATAGAAAAAGGAGAATATGAGAAGCAGCACTTTGATGAACATGTTGGGTGGTTAGGGAGTGCTTAACTTGAGAAGGGAAGAGTTCAAGTAATTAATTAAAAATAATAATAATAATTATTATTATATATATATATATAGATAGATGATGATATTCACAAGAGCTTGCATGCATGGTCTTTAATTCTCTGTTATAATTATTTGTTGTGAATTGTGATAATTTGGCATGAAATCTGGTGATGATCATCTGGTGGTACATGCATGGCCTCCCAAACTAGGCACAGCAATAGCTCAAAAGGCCAAACATTGATAACATGCTTACCAACCAAGATGTAAGGGAAAAATAGCAAGTCACTGTTTTTATAGGCAGACAAACTCCCCACCTCCTTTGTTCTATGCCTCCTCCTTGCTACTTAAAATATAATTAATTAATTTGCATGACTTATTATTATTAGTCTTCTCAAGTCTTTATTTTAATTAACTAGACATACACTATTATTAATTTAAATAAACAAAACCTCCATTAATTATATATATATATATACCTTTCAATATCACGTGCTACTTTTAACAACTTGTGTGCATGCATGTTTCTTTCAGAATCATTTTAAAACTAAGCAAGATCTTTTAAGCATGAAACTTGATGTTAATTAATTAATTATGGGAATTAACCAATGAGATAGAGATGGCTTCTAGCTAATAAGTATATTATATATATATATATGTATATCTAAAAGAGAGACTGAGAAAAGGAGAGGGATATATATATATATATATATATATATATTAGAGAGGAGAGACAAGGTGGGGGATGGGGTTTGAAGTACATAATTAAAAAAAAGGAAGAAGGTTTAGAAAGGAGTTTGATATATATATATTGTGGAAGGTTGGAAGGTTTTAAGTAATGGAGGACCCTTAAAAAGGAAGACATGAAGGCGACTCCAAGGAGACATGCAATCAACTATATCCCCACACACTTCAAAAGTGAAGGCAACCAACTTCTATCTATGACCAACCTTAACTCCTATTATTTCATTCTATATATGTATATATATATATATACATATAAACAAAGAAAAGCACACCTATATGTACTCTTGTCCAAGCTTGAACAAGGATTAGAAACTCATGCTGTATAGCTAGTTAATAATTACTTGTATAAATTAAATAATAATTAAAAAAAAAAAGTGTGAAAGTTGGAGAGGGATGTTGACTGAGTTTGGTAAAGAGATCATGAAGAAAGATATATGGTCAATCTTGTTCCTAAAGAAAAGGGAAAATGAAGGGAAGGAGTAGTAACAAGGCAAAGAAACAGTGGAAGTTTGTTCCCCCAATGTTGCTTCATTTGCTGCCCTTTCTCTCGGACCTATGTTCCCTTCCTTTAGTGCATGCATATATATGCATGAACAACTCCAAGGACACGTTACAATATTGCTCCTAGGATCTCTACAAATTAACTTTTTTTTTTAATTAATCTTTACTGCTTGTAAGACATGCTTGACAGAGAACACTAATCCCCATGTCTTACAACTCATCACAATGCCTCTATTGTCCCCTCCATACATTACTCTTTTTACCATGCCTTTGTTATTGATTTCATCATGTTGTCTAATGTAATCTCTTTTTTATTTTTTATTATTATTATTTTTTTTAAGGCTTTGGCTTTTGAGCTGCCTGGACAATTAAGCATGTCTCCTATGAGAAGGGTGGTCCTTGAAAGGCAGAATGAATACTATTTCATGGCATCTGCTTTTGTGGACTTTGCTCAGCATATCTCCTCCTTTAAGAATGTCTGGTGTGTTTTTTTGTTCATGCGCCAGAGCTACTACACTCATCTTTTATGATTGAATGTTTGATTGTATTTATGACATAATGCTTTTTTAAATATGTTTTCAGATCTAAAACTATATAATGAATGACAAGTTAATTTCACTAAATAATAATAATAATAATAAAAGTGGAGCTTGCAGCTGAAGATAAAGGTAAATGGAAAGTGGAAGGCAAGCATGATAAGGGAATAATAAGTTGGGGACTCTGCCCCTATCTTGATAGTGTAACATCCTGGACCATTTTTTTTTGTACCTTTATCATTGCAACAAATTAAGGGATATAAACTGCACAAAAGAGAATTTCTCATATTATGTTGGCCGGTGGTTTAGAAAGATAATAAAACACAAGAACAATCTACAGATTGAGATGCTGTTCAAAAAGATCTGGTCCCAAGAAGTAGAGCATTTGCTCCGGAACAATACTACAAGGGGTCACCTAAATACAAATTGATGACTTTAATTTTATTTGTAAGCATACTTGGCTAGAAAATCAGATACCACTGATGCACTTTCATAAGCTCCTTCCACACACCTACCCAATGCAACACCGGCTACGTAATTGCCTCCGAGAAATAGTCCCTCGTAACCGGCTTTGCTAAGGGCAGTTTTTGCAGATTCTAGGTGGTCAAGATGTCCGATCAGGAACTGGGGTATGGCTTGTGGCCAGACTCTCACACCAAGTGGTAGAGGGTCTTCAGCCTTTGGATTGATAAGCATCTTCCTCAGGTCACGGTCGACCGCTTCCACAAGTTCATCCTCAGTCTGCAAAGTCATTTTGTAATGTCATAGTAAGAGAATTGGCCAAATGATCAAATCATTAACCTGGATATGATAAGTAATAATCAGTATTCACCAAAATGAAATACCTTGGATACAATTCCAGTGTTGGTAGCACCTCCTATGTAGTTAAGAAGCAGTACTCTTCCCGAGGGAGCTCGATTTGGAAATAGCGATGAGCTATAAATTGTTCCTGGTAGCAATTTAAGGTGGTTAACAACTTGGATAATATCTTCTTCTAAAAAAGATGTTAGATATAGCACAGCTCATGTGGTTCTGCATCCATGCATGTATAAAATATATGGAAAGTGATATGTCATTGTGCATCACAAAAGTTGAATACAGTGGCAGTGTAACATGTCAAATAAGAAAAGAAAGAGTAATAGCAGTTCGTCGATTATGACATTGCATAGTTAAAACAGTAACAGAAGATATTAAAAGGGGGAAGATGAGAATGCTAAACTCAACACGTGAAACAATATAATGAAAAAAATAGTGCAGTAGACAGATGGAAGCCAATAGGCTTCCAGAGAATATAAATTGATGGCATTGAAATGAAACAAGCCCATGCAAAACAAAAGACTAAAATTCTCTGCATTTAACAAGCATAGAAGTTCATTAGATTGGTATGTGCAGAAGGTCAATTGGTTGGGAAGAAGCAAATCCACATAGAAACTGGATAGAAACTGTAAAGCAAATAGAAATTATGGAAAACGTAATCCCTTTACAAGATTTGTTAAGTTGATGAATTTATTAACCATCAGGAGTATGTGTGCAACAAATAAGAAGCATATCAAGCCACAAAATTTAACAATGCAGTATCCCAATTACACACATGGAAGATTTAGAATCATGAAGGAAAAACAGTCACCTAAAGTTTCCACCCCTTGACTTCGTGGATGTAATTGGCCAAAACCCTTAAGCTCACCATCAATTAAACATTCCTTCCGGATTGCTTCTTTAGGGTATGAAATAGTAACAGCAGCAACTGGTGGGTAATAGAACTTTGACAAAGCATCTGCAGCATCAACCTGAATGGGAAAAAAACACAATCTCACAATTTCCGATAGTATTCCACACTGGAAAAGAATTATACAATAATATTAAATTTACAAGTAGATGAAGGGGCATGTGAGATTAGTCTCCTGATTTTGCTGTCATGCAACTTCTGAACATCATCAGACTAGCGAGAATATAAGCATGGCTCACCCGCTTGGATTCCTTTTTGCCTTTGCTGAACATATGATATTTGTCGCTAACCTCAACAATCCAATAGCAACAATTATGACTACACAGGAAAAATGGAAAAGGAAGCCTCATTTCATTAGCAATTTAGCATTGTTTGTCTTGTCATTTGTATTACAAAGCTGTGAACTGTCACAATGACTTGAGAGGGGTGGGTTCACCAACAGGAAAGTGTACAGTAGAGCTTTCTTCCCCAAGAAA
The DNA here is from genome assembly GCF_009730915.1 of Dioscorea cayenensis subsp. rotundata. NCBI lineage: Eukaryota > Viridiplantae > Streptophyta > Magnoliopsida > Dioscoreales > Dioscoreaceae > Dioscorea > Dioscorea cayenensis. The sequence continues at coordinate 389,199 of NC_052477.1, forward strand.
ACAATATAGCATGGCATGTTAATTGAAGTATAATAGTTCCACTCAACATTCAAGCCATCAATGTGGATTCTACCCTTAAAATTTGACACATTTTTATTACACATAAGGTGCATGATGTCCTAGTAAAGCAGAAGAGAGATTGCATCTTAAATCAGCAAAAGAGTATATTTGCAGAAATTTCATTCAAAATCTACTTGGAAAGCCTTGGCACTATAGCATACCGAAAGAGGATGTAACAAACTTGCAGCAACATAGGATGGAATGGTCATGACAACACTTCGGGTTTGGACAGACATTAGCCCTTCTGGTGTTTCATATGTTAATGTATACCCTTGACTGTCCATTTTTTTAATGCTGGTCAGTTTCCATGATAGTTTAATTCTGCTGCCCAACCTGCCAATTTAAGAGAAGAAAATTGAGGGGCAAACTTGGTTATTACAGATAAAGCACAAAACTAAACACCAAATTTAATGGGTGTACATAAGCAGTAACTAGACTGTCAAAACTTATTTTAACAAGGTTTATTATATATTTGGTACAAACAAGGTTTGAAATGAGTACATACCTTGAACAAATTGCCTCAGGTAGCATGCCAAGTCCTTTCCTAAAGGATCCCACTGTCTGTCCCTTGGGTTTAGGCAACCGCCTGCATTTTACACGATTTGGGAAATGGGAAAAGGATGAAGAGTAAGAAAACCAGTAACAAAAAAATCAGAGGATATGAATTGCTATACGGATCTCTGGGTGTCTTAGGACTTTTGCTCTTCTCCCGAATTGCTTTGAATGTCCCACCAATAATACTTCCACCATTCTGTTCCAATTTCCACACTCTTCCAAAGGCAGCTTTCATGCTAAGCTTAGCAGGATCACCAGCATAAACACCTGTATTACTGCAAAATTAAACATCCATGGAACTAAAAAAATTTAAAAAGGCATATGCCCTTCCTAAAAGACTTATAGTCACTAGAAATCAGGTTTAATCATAGATAAAAGCTGGCACTCCAATCGGTTGACTCCACTGGACAAAGGTGGTGAAATGAAAAGTTTGGTAACTTCATTATGAGTACAAAAAGGCTAGAGAATTTCTAAGCCTCACCAAACAGCACTGAATAAATTAACAAACTTACAACATGCACAGACAAAGAAAACACAATAAAGATGCAGACAACCTGAACAGAATGGCTCTATCAATCGCTCGAAAACCTCATCTCCAAGATTTCGCCTCACAAACTCCTCAACCGTCTCCTCATGCCCCTAAAACCTTGTCCACAAGAACAAGTCCATTAAAATAATCACCAACAATTACTCAAGGGAGAACACAAAGACAAAAATGGAAGAACAAAATCGGATTTTTCCGTGACATACTGGGGGAGGAGGGCGGATACCAATGGCACCGAATCCAGCCCTGATTTTACCTCCAAGACTCATCAAGTCAAAGAAGGGCAAATCTGTGGGCTTTCCCGGCACCGGCCTCAGCTTTCCATCCCACAAAACGAAACGCGGAGCTTCAGGATCCCCGAGAACCAAATCATCCTTCAATCCACTGTCCACCTGCGCACAATTCCCATCATTTCTGACAACAAAATCAAACAAATGCGCGAACCTAAAACCAGAGGACAATGGAAGCATACCGCCATGGAGAGCACGGGGTCGGATGGCTGAAAACTATTGGGACCCTCTTCCCACAAATACCCATCCCTCTCCACGGTAGTGATATTCCCGCCAACACGACCCCGTGCCTCAGTGACGAGGACCTCCCCCACAGCGCTGGAGTGTCTAGTGATCAGCGCCTGGGCAGTGCACAGCCCGCTAATCCCTCCACCAACCACGACACAATCCACTGAAATTCTCCCCGCCGGTTCACCGGCGCCTTGGGAGGGGGAAATCGTCGACTCGCTCGCTATAGAACACCGGATCCACCTCCGGCGCGTCATCGAGCGGCTCCGGGCATTGCTGAATGGCTTCAGGGAGAAGGACGCTGTGGAGATCGACGTCGCCGAGGCCGCCATCGTAGCGAGAAGCGAGAGAGCGCAGCGAGCGACGTCCCTCACTGTCGATAAATCTGATCCTTTTCGGAGATCCAAAATACCTAAAACACCCCTACATTTCTTAAATAATAAAGAAAAATATTAAAAGCACTAACCTTTCTTTGTTACAGACAGTGATGATGAATTGATGATGAGTAACAAACCATACAACAATTGCTTAAAATTTCTTCTTAGTTTCATTACAAACACACTCCCAAAATTATTATATCATCTTGGTTTGGTTTCCAAGCAAATCACTTGACATACAATAAATACATAAGACTGACAAAATTTGCAGAGGCTAATTGTGCATCTTTAAACAAAAACATTTCTTTATAAATAATTTAAGAGAAAAATTGTTACCAAAGACACTATACAAAAAAAATCACCGTGTGACACAAACATTGTAATGTTGTCTACATTTTTACATGAACAACAAACTAGACACCTTCATCCACGCATGATAGTGCAATCAATCCAATAGCGTTCATCGATCCAGGGATCGGCGTTAATGCCATTGACGAAATATGACTTGATACAACACCACACCCATGGTGGATCTCTTGTGGAATCCGAAGGCCCTGCTTCATCATTGTCCCTGGTTCCAAGTAGCTTTTTCAGTTTTGAAGATATAATCTCAGCATTTTGGCAATGTCCAAAAAACTTCTCCTGCCATTAATATAATGTAAATCGCAAGCATAATATGGTCAGATTCAAAGATTCAAAGACATTCGCGAGCATAATATTATCAGCTAGTATTACCTTTCTTCATTAATTTCCAATTTCATCAGTTTGGTTGGTTTTCACAGATATTCTCACGGCATTGCGAAATTAATAATCCTGTTATCTTCACCGGTTTGTAATTTTATTTGTATAATTTCTGATGATACTCATATCATATTCATCAATTATACTGCTGATGGATAAGATCATGCATGTTAAGAGTAACAAAAATGCCAAAAATCGAATGTTTTTCAAAGATCTGCATAACACATGCATAAGATAATGCACGACATTGAAGAATATTCTTGTCTCAAAATAAGAGGGAAATAATCATCTTTTAAAAGCGTTTCTTAAAGTTCACATTAGACAACACGACATCAACTAGAATATCTAGATTTCAATTGAATGGCTTTATAGTTCAACCAACAGGAAATCTAAATATAACTCAGAGAAAGAAATTGAACATTTTACCGCATCTTTAACATATGCACGTATTCTTGCAGTAGGATCTTCTAGGGTCAAACTAATTTGACAACAATCTTGATCAAGTTGCAGTTCATGCGTTCTCCAAGGATGTGCAGCTAGTACTCGAACAATTGATTTGAATCTTTGAGATCTCTGTGCCCAAAAGAACAGAAGAGAAAAGCCTTTATTTATCCCAAAAAAGATAGACAAGAAATTGTTCTTTTAGTTGCTATAAGGATAGTGCAATTTCTAACCAGAATTTGTTTTGAAACATAATACTATAGAAATTGTAATAAATGTGTAATCCAAAAATAACTTTTATAAATGACTGCAATTAAACTCTACATATGTCCTAAAAAAATGTAATAAAGATATAAAAAAAAAATATATCCAACCTAGCTTCTAAAATAAAAATTAACGAAGTATGTTCTCGAAGTATAAAAGTAAATAGACCTCTGAACATAGAAGAGACTCTCTCAATGAAAAATATGGCACATCATCATAATCCTCAAAATCAAGCTCTGCAAAATAACAAAATATAAAGGACAAAGCAAATATTTTGAATTACAACCAACGAATTTAATTTAATAATACTTTTACACATTTATTCAAACTTAAACTCAATTCATCACCTGTAATATTAGAAGGCTGATGAGAGCATGCCAAAGGTTGTCGCACTCGGGACGTAACTCGATTTTCATACTCACTAATTCAATACAAAAATTGATAATATAAAATATAAAGCAAAAAATTAAAACAATTCACAAAAAAAGTCCAATGAAAAGCAAAGAAGGATTCACACCGTATGTTCAATTTAACATTTGCATCCGCTTCTCCCAGAAAACGAATCTTACAAATGTTCTGCAGCAATCCTTTCCAAAATCCACACTCTGTTATAAAAGTCATGTTGCATAATTTTATCCACTGACTACCACTTTGTAGCTGAACAACCTCCTTAAAATGTTTGCCAACAACAACTCTGAGAATAGATCCAACAGGAGGTATGGTCATATTATATGGCATGATTTCAAAATGTAATGGTAATGGGCTTTCTCCTTCTGCATCCAATCTGTTAGATAAGAACATATATCATTCAGTAAATTCAGAACCTATAAAAGCAATCAACACTGGGGATTTATATTTTTCATAAATGTAAACAAGCTGTAAAATTGTTCTAAATTTCCTTATTATCAATATTTTGAATCTTATACTCATCCTTAGTAATGATGAATATTGAGTAAAATCACCAAACCAAAATCTAATAGATTAGACCATCAATCATGTTGATCTACATGCAAGGATCAACTAAATGATACCCAAAATTACATTGTTTTATGTGGTACCAATTTAATTTCAATTCATGCTTTTATTAATAAACCCATATACTAGTCTAACCAACAATGAACTATTTTTTTCCACCAAGATGCATCCTACATTTTAGACTGCTCCCATAATGAGTATCAAGTAAAACATTGAACCCAATCGCCACCAAGTTAGAATATACATACTCTTGAGTAAAAGTCACAGGAGGAGCGTCTGTTCCATCCCACACAAACAGCATCCATTCATTGGTAGATAGCTCAACAACATAGAGAACCTTCATCAACACAAGAATAATTTTTCACCAGTTACTAGTAAACATATATTTAAACAAAAAGGTGACTTACCTTACAAACTAAATCAATCTCAACGCCAATCTTGATGTCCTTCATCCGACACAAACAAGACACCGTAGCTACGGATTAAATTAATAAAATAAAATATTATTAGAGCTAGAAGAATTTAAACAAAGTAACCAAAGAATGTTGTCAACTTGTGCTGGTAAGTTGATCATAAGAGGCGCTAGACATCAAGGTTGTAGAATAATAATTTCTGATAGAACATATATTAATCACAACTAGTAATTATTAAAAATATTATGATATGATAAAAAAATCATAACATAACATTTGCTCAAAAACTTTAACATTGAGTATTCTATAAACAAAAAATGAAAAAAAAAAAATGTTTCAACATAAAAAATAAGAAATGTCTACCAAAAAATAAAAGTTTAAAACTAAAATGTTGCATGCATGAATAAACGTTGTTTAGTACATGAGAAGATTATAAAACAAATAAGTACTATATATATATATATAAACATATATGATTAATGGTGCTTGATAGTAGAATATTACATGTGTGTGAAGGATCCAACAACCAACTCCTGAGTTGTTGTAAAAGATTTTTGCCCTGACTTGAGAGAACATAATCAGCAGAAGCTTGATAAGGATGAGCATCACCCCCATTTTTCCCTTCAAATAATCCAAATGAAGAGCGGCGCTTTTTGATATTGGATATAGTAATCACCTTTATAAATTTTCATCTATTCAAAAGATATTTGAGTTTCAAAGTTTAGTATATGAGACTCAAGTAAAATATCACACTGAATTTTATTTTAATTTCAAATATTTTAGCATGAAGGAATAAAAACTGACAATTGTTGTTCATGAATATCACATAAGTTCAAAATCAACAAAGAAAAATGAAGAAATTTTACTAGCAAAACTAAATCATACAAGTTGATGTGTATTAAGCAATCACTTGTTACAGTACACAGTTGCAGTACATGTTAGGCTATCCAAACCACGCAAATTTTCAAAACCTAACATATGAATAAATAAAAAGAAAAAATGAAGATCATAATAAGATCAATGAAAGCACTTGCGTAATATTCGAGTTTCAACAGGAGATCAAAGTTTGGGAAATAATCATAATAATTATATTATTATACACACACACACACGCACACACACACACACACACACACACACACAAGTCATAGAACAAATGTATATCCAAAAGACATGATGATATATGCATATAAAAAAATAGTCCAAACAAATTTAATTTATAATCAATAAATACAGCAATTACCTTAACGCATTGCAGACAAATAATGTCTTCATGAGACTTAACCTGCGGAAATTTCGTTGGATCCAGTGAAAAAAAATTGACTGAAAGCGCAGGAGAGGATTGATCCATTATCTTTAGATTGAGATAATAATCTGAAGAGCAAGTAAAAGTTCATTAAAAAAAAATGTATCCTCAAAGTAAGTTTCTCCATCAAATGCTACATAAAATGTAGAACAATTGTACATAGTATCAAAATTCTTCATACTCAGATGTTGAGAAAAACCTAACCTCACTCTGGCCAAACTCCCTGTTTGTAAAGATTAAAGAGCATATGTTAGGGGCTAGAGTAACACTCAATCTTCTAATTAAGGTAGAATAAACTAAAAGAACTTCAAATTCTCTCTGCCTTTCATTAGCTAAGGAAATCAGGTCTGTTGCACTCTTTCAATGAGATAGGTCTCTGGCCCTGCAGTTATAACTGACTTTTTTTTTATGAACCAAAAAGTTCATAAAATTATCCTCTTTAAAGGCCCAATCTGTTGAGCAACACCTAAATCATACTACAGCCTACTGAAAACCATAAACAACAAAAAGGAATGAAATTTAACATCACAATCGTAACAATCAAAGAAACCCTAAATGATGAACAGAAAACCAGCAAGAAAATATTGAAGAGAAATGCATGAAGAGAGTGAAACAGACGGAAATTAAAAGGTTTTTCAGGAAAGGAATGCAAACCAGATCCCCGGCTCTTTTTAGGGCTTCCAATTTCAGTGATCACCGCCAATAGATTGATGTTGATATCAATGGCTTTCTTGGCATCAAGAAGTGAAAGATATTCATAGTTGGTCGACGACGACGACGAAGTTGCCATTGATAGCGCTCCGGTGCTCGCTCTCTCTCTCTCTCTCTCTCAATCCTCACTCTGTTTCCTCACTCTGTTTTGAAGTTCACTTTCCGAATTCCAAATTTCCAATTGAAGTTATCAAAAACGAGGAAACAATGATGACAAAGAGATGTAGGTGGAGGCTATATAGGTTTCCCGGGTCCCAAGGTTAGGGTTTACCTAAATATTTATTTACTTTTTATAAATACTTGGACAATTTCTATATTTCTATTTCTATGTTGTATAATGTAAGAATTTGATGCTTGCGTAAATTTATTTGTTTTTTTTTTAACGTGGAAATATGTAAGTATAACTCTACATTACATGAAAAATAAAATAATCAAATTCTTGTAGTTAATACAGGAAAATAAATTTATGACAATAAAAACTAACTAAAAATAAATAAATAAATCACTTATTTATTAAAAAAAAAGAAAATCACAGCCAACAGAAACATTGAAAAAAATACAAATAAATACTAAAATAAATAAGCTCACGGAGAGAGACAAGGAAAGAACACAAACTAACTAAAAAGCGGGAAGATGAGAAAGCAAGAAAAAAATAAAATAAAAATACCAACTTTTTATTATATAAGTAACTATAAATATGGTTGTAATTGAGCTGAGCGAAGTTAAGTTTTGCTATATTCAAACTTAGCTAAACATAATTTTAAGTCGATCCCAACCTCAAATTAAACCTATTTTAAACTTCATTTATCAGAGGGCTTGGCTAATTAAGAAAATATAGAGTTCGCAAATAGCACAATTTTAATTGGGCCCAAGCTCAAGTTTTTTTTTATAAATCTACCTTAACCTTTATTTATCATGCTTGAGCTTGCTTCGTTAAAAAATTATAGAACTCTAGCGTAGCTTATTTGACTATAGGATTTGTTCCTGCACTATACCTCTATAATAGATAATGAGATCTTTAAATTATTATAATAACCAATGTATTACACGAGTTGTTCACAAACCTTAAAGTTCAAGTTGGGCTTATTTCTGTTACAAGCTTAGAAATTAGATTCAAGAATCACTTGTTTAGTTTACCAAACAAAGCCAAGCCTCCAAATTTTTAATAAACACATTGATTGGTTCGTTTATCTCCCTAGCTATAAATCTAATGTTTTTTTAAAAAAATTTATCATCATTAAATTACACATATAAATGAAAAGAGAAGTATGTAATATGTTATATTGTGATTGTCAATTGTCTTGATTTTTTTCCCAAGTTCTTGTTCTCAATGTATTTTCTTAATTAGCTATACTTTTCCATTTCATTTTCAAAATAATAATAATAATAATATTAACTTAACAATTTTTTTTTTTTTGATAAAAGTGGATAAACCACTACTTTATTGAAAAAGAAAAGCAGAAGCTCGAAAGTACAACTCACAAGGTAAACAAAGTAAAGAGTTCTCACCAGCAGTGAAGAACTCAGAAAAGAAAATACAAGTAAACAAATAAGGCAGCTGGGAAAGCGAAGAGATCCGTCTGGAGTCACAGGACAGTCCGAGCTGCAGGAAGGAGTAGATTACTCCTGAATCAATGGAGTGTCAAGATTGCCGGTGTTATCTGCGGTCCGTGCGCTCAGAAAGTCGAGGGAGCGCTTTATCTTCTTGGAGGCTTCATTCAGCGTTTGCTGGTGGGGTAAAGAAGCTGTAGAAAACCAAGCAAGCAACATATTAATGATTTTGAATAATACTTTAGGAAAAGGTAATGCAGTGTTTTGAAAGATGCGGTTGTTCCGTTCCAGCCAAATATTCCAGATAATTGCTCTAGAGAGTAAGTCCCACAACAATCTAATGGTTGAATGTAATGAAGGTAACCATAAGGTCCAGATGCTTGAAAACTGTGGGAGGTAGAGATTGAAGATCAAGAGTGTTGGAGAAGTAGGACCAAAAACGGGAAGAATAGACACAGTCTAAAAAGAGATGATCCACAGTTTCAGAATTCTTGTGGCAAAGAGTGCAAGTATCTGTGGCGTTTGGGTTACATCCCTTCTTAAAGAGATTAGTGAGTGTGTGAATTTTATTATCCCAAACAAGGCAGCAAAAAAGAATAATTTTACTTGGACAATGAGTTTTCCAAAAATTAGAATATAGTGGACTGCGCATTCCACCATCAATTAAAAAATTATAGAATGATTTAACAGTGAAAATACCATTCTTTTCCAAGGTCCAAGTAATGGAATCATCCTGATCATGAGAACAAACTGGAATTAAGTTTAAGATAGTAGACAAATCATCACGTGTTGCGGAATGAAAAACTTTCATAGAGTTGCTAAGGAGCGAGAATTGTCTAAAGGGAAATCCATGGTTGGGAACAGTCATTGAATAGTGTTGGCCAGAGATCCTTAAGTACTTGTCCCCCCGTCCATCGATCATGCCAAAGAAGAGTATCCTTTCCATTTCTAACAGTTTTGGAAATACATGATCTAAAAAGATATTAGGGTAGTGATGACACGGCCCAAAAAAATGATTTGTTTCTAGGGAGGGTGTGAAACAAAGTTCCAGGTAAAATGATGGAGTAGTTGGATCTGATGATTTTAGCCCAACACAAGTTAGGGTTAGAAATAAACTTCCACCACCATTTTCCAAGGAGAGCTTTGTTGAATTTGGCAAGATTAAGAATTCCCCAACCTCCCAAGAGGCGAGGCCGCAGATTCGATTCCAAGCGACCCGGTCCTAGCTTCTTTAGAGTTCAAGTCGGTCCTTTCCAAAGGAAGTCCCTACGAGTCTTATCAATTTCCTTAATTACCCAAGCGGGTAGTTTGAAGACGTCATCCACGTAAACATGTGTTGTGGATAAGGCGAATTGATAAGGGTTAGACGACCACCAATGGAGAGATAAGTAGATTTCCAAGTGGGGAGTCTCGCTCGGACAGTCTGGATAAGTTTGGTCCAATCTCGTCTCTGGGTCGATCTACGCGAAAGAAGTACTCCCAAGTAGGTAATAGGGAGGCGGTTTCTATTGCAATTGAGAATTGCTGCAGATGAAAAGTTTGGTTGGAAACCAAAGTTTGTTGAGTATAAACAGTTTTTGGAAAAATTGATTGATAACCCAGAAGAGCCTTGAAAAGGTAAAGAATAAGTTTGATGATGTGAAGGTCTTCATGTCCACTGTAGCGGAGAGATGATAAGATCATCCGCATATTGAAGATGACAGATTCGTTCATCTTGAGAGATTTGAACTCCAATTAAGATTTTGGAACTGAGGGCGTGGTGGAACATAGCACTAAGAGCGTCGGACTAAGGCGAAAAAGGAGGGAGAGGCGGGTCTCCTTGTCGAGACCTTTTGCGTCGGATGTAACCATGGGTGGTGCCATTGATTAGGATCCGGGCCTTGGCAGGGTCTTTTAGGATGGTATGAATCCACGATAACCATTTGTTACCGAAGCCTCTAGCAGTAAGGATTTCAAGAAGGAAGTCCCAGTCTAAAGAGTCAAAAGCCTTAGCGAAGTCTACTTTGAAAGCGTAACCAAGAGATTTCCCTTTTTGGAGATGGAAAATTGGTTCTTGGGCGCAATGATGTTATCGATGATACATGCGCTTTGATAAATCCAGATTGAGATTCATCGACCAAGTCGCTGATCACCAAACTTAGTCTAGTAGCAAGAATCTTGGGGATAATTTTGCAAGTGGAATTGATTAGACTAATAGGTCGAAAGTCAGATACATCAGTCGGGGCCTTCTTTTTGCGATAAGTGCTATATATGAACCCAATTAATCTTTTCAATGTTAATTGAGCCATCATAGAAGTCTTAGCAAAGGTTGACAACTGAATCTTGTAGTAAGGTCCAATGATTTTGAAAGAAGAAAATTGGGAAACCATCTGGCCCGGGGGCTTTGTCGGTGTTCAGATCAAAAACAGCATTTTTGATCTCATCCAAGGTAAACGGTCGTTCAAGGGAAGATAGTTCAACATGCGTCTTGTAGTTGAAAAGGCTTTGCCAATCAAGAAGGAATCTTTGATTGGAAGGTGTTCCCAAAAGAAGTTGAAAGTGTTTGGAAAATAACTTCCCAATTTCACGATCCCCTTCCACCCAATGTCCATTATTACAAATTCGGGGTATGAAGTTCTTGTTACATCTTCCGTTAGCAATATTATGGAAGAATTTGGTATTTGAATCTCCTTCCTTAAGCCAAGTAATTCTAGATCTCTGCTTCCAATAAATTTCCTCTTGTTTTTGTAAAGTGTGTAGTTCAAGGCGAATCTGAGAAAGATGGGTGGTTTCAACTTCTGTAAGAGGTCTAAGTTCACTTATGGAATCAAGTGAGGCTAAAATAGAGATAAGATTTTTCTTGTGAAGATTAGTCACGCCAAAGTTTAACTTAGCCCAGTTTCTAAGTTTAGCTTTCAAAAAGGCTAATTTTTTGGAGATGATGAAGGCTCCGCAACCATCGAAATTAGTTTCGGTCCACCAGTCTTTAATTAGGTTATTAAGTTGGTCATTGGTATACCACGCTTTTTCCAACCTAAAAATTCTGGGGCGAGGGCATGTGTCCCAAAATCAAGACAAATAGGAGAGTGATCTGATCCAATTCTAGGTAAAGCAAACTGGATGGAACGAGGAAAAACAATAAATTGGGATTATGATTATTGATTATTGCACTTGGATCATCCATTTATTTACAAGTATAAATTGTTTGATGACATAGTAAATGCTAAAATAAATAAATAAATAAAGTTAATAAAATATAAAATCAAATTTAAAAATTTATTAAAATAAATTAAATATAAAAATCTCTCTTGTACTTTTTCTTATTTTAATAAATTTATGGTTTGTTTATTTTATTAAAAAAAATTAAACATAAAACAAAATGACTAATTATAAACATAAAAAAAAATACATTTAAAGAACAAGAAACCATAAACATTCAAGAATCATCACCAAGCTTCTTCATGCGCAACAAAGCACCACCAACCAATACCAGCGTTGTGGAGAGGTGCTCAGGAATGGAGCTTTTGAAATTTATCAATGGCAATGGCGATGGCGATGGTGAGAAACTGCTCTGAATATACTTTGATTTATTCTTTGTTGTTATGATTTCAATCAAGTCTATGAGGATTCATTCTCAATTGAAAATTTTCTGTAAAAATTTGCTCTTTTTTCATGAAATCGAGAAGACCTAATCCAATTAATGTTTGTCTTAGATTTGCTTACTCATGAATTGGCTCTCAGAAACAAAATTAGACATTTAGAGATGTGTTGCCAAGAGATAGGAAAGATATGGCACAATTAGTTGTTGAAGTTGAGATTGGGCCTATCAAATTAAAACAAGCAATGGACTTAGAAGACCAAATCCATGGATTGGAAATCAATCACAGTTCCGATAGATGAAGGACATTCTACTAAGATTTTCTTATCTTTGATTTCCACAAGATAACTAATTGCCTTCTATTTCTATAATTATATGCTCATCTTCTTTAACTACATGAATATGATGATGAATCTCAGGCATTTTTGTCATGTCTTATTTCTATACAAAAATCGAGTTCACACTAGTGCTTGTCGATCTAAGTGCGGTGAAGAATGGAAGAGTTAATTACCTACACCAGCTAAACAATGAAAGGCTGAAGGCTGTGAAAATGGAGTTTGAAGGAGGGCCTGCTATAGACATCACACATGCATGATAAGTAGGAAAATTTAAAGCCAACAGACAAGTCTAGCTACAAATTTTAGATTTTTAAGGAGGCCACTGACCACACAAAACCAGCCATTGCCCACATGAATGAGACAGAACTTGATTGGCCTAATCAGTTAGCAATAACCATGGAACTCTTAATTAGTGACAGGTGACAAGAACCCGGCCTTAGCAGTACCACATATTCCTGATTATCTCAATTTCCAATTTCATCAGTGTCCACAATATTCACAATTTTCCTACTCCACAATCTGAATTAGCAGGCCATTAATTATGATTGCTATAGCATGGTGGACTTCTTAAAGCATTCTATGATTTGAAGTTTATCGTGATCAATCAACCAGGTAAAAATAAGCACTTCTGATGTTTGACAACCAAGTATTCAAGTGTATAACATATAATTCTAGTTAATAATCAGGACATTTTACTTTCACTTATAATGTTGGGAGAATTATATTGTGCATATTATTTAAGAGTGAAATCTTCTTTTCCTTAAAAGACCTTCAAACATTACAAGCTTCCAGAAATTCTAGTCACCCCTTTGGTTATAGGTTGAAGCTTTATTTGTATATTTTCTGATAAATACATCTCCTCTCATCATTTATGATGCTGGTATATCATATGTGGCGTATCTCTTACACTGATCTGCTGACATATGTTGAAGTTGGTAGAATGCAGAAAATGGAATGCTTCTCAGTTATCTATGTAAAACATAAACAAGATAATATTTGACATCAAGACAAATGGCTCCTTGTTTGCTTTTTTGTCAAAAGTAGTAAAGCTCATCTTCTCAGGAGCTTATATTGAAGGTTCATGTTATTTGAAAGCCATTTCAGCAGTAAATTCTAGATTTCAAGTGATTGACTTTATATGTTTGGGTGTTTCACACTTCTAAGTCTGAATAGGAATCTTTATAATTAAAAGAAAATCATTGGTAAAGCTTAACTACATAGCAACTCAAACGAATTACTTAGATAAAGTTTGCTTAATTTTCTAAAATGGCTTAGCTTTTCTGTAGAAGCTAATAATATCTAAAATTATTATTGCTAAATCAAATGCTGTTTGTACCTTAAGGCTAGAACACTGCATGTTATTTTCATATGTACATGATGCTGTTATGTCGGTTTTTCTTCATTTGCCAATAAGAGTTTGTGGAAAGTTAATCATTCAGATGCATTCATTCTGATGTTAAATGGTTGGCAATGAGGATCCCCGGTAACATAAAAAATGTTTCTCCGTAAGCAACCAAATCATCACTGTTTGAGATTGATATTCTATTGCCAGTTGTCAACATAAAAAATGCATCTCCTTTCAATATATTGGCTTGTTAAATATTAAATAACTCCATGATGCTCATGTGTTTGCCATTTAGCAATTTAAAATTCTGATGCTCTGCACCACCTGCTGATTGTTGTCTCAAGATAACATAAGAGTTCAATCATGGTTGTCATTGCTGCAATTTTCATGTCCTTTAACAGATTGATGGGCTCATGAATTCTGGCTCCCATGAGGAGATAAAAGCAGCTGTTCTTATTTTAATGCTATTTTTGTACTTGTGCTTTAAAACTTCCAAATTTGTGGGGTTACATTTCATGGATTTCTAGTTGAAAGTAAAATTTGACATATATCAGACTGCCATTTGCAGTACCACGTGCTGCCTTGCAGATGAGCAGTAATCTTAATCAGATACTGGAACTCCTGTAATAATATGTTGGTTCTCTTCAAAAACAAACTCATTACTTTTCTCTTGTTATCAACCGACAACCAGACTAAATCATGTTCTACTACTATTGCTTGACAGGGTCACAACAAATTATAGTCACATGGAGATTCAGATGTGGACCTAGAGAGAGGCTGCAGGTTGTGTTTATCCATTTAGCCTTGGTAAATTGAATTTGATTGGCATTCTTCAGTTCTTTCAGTTTCAGCTGATAGCTGATGTAGTGATAATCCTGAAGATTCAAAGCTAAGATAAAGTCATATACAAACAATAAAAGCGCTGGCATACCCATATCTGATTCCCACAATGTACAGCTGCATCTCCAGGATGTGAAAGCCTGACAGTATTGCACAACTCAATCAATGTCTCTATAACTTTCAGCTATAACTGGTTTAACAGTACACCATACAGCCACCTTAAATCATGGTTCTGGTCAAGCAAGTGAAGATGAGTTTTATAGTTTGGAATTTACGATTATTTGTTTATCTGAAGCCAGTGATATGTTGTTTGGAGTTTATTTTCTTGATTAGACGTTGGACAAGGATGGGCCAACAGTCTTGCAGAGTTAAAGATTGTCTAAATGTACAGGAAGGCTTGGATGTTGTTGATGGCTTGAGCCTTAGAAATCATCACAAGTAGGGACAGGATTATGGATCCACTGTGCATGGGTGCTGCTCCATAACTGTACCACTTATGGCATGTTCCAAGCCTTGTATGGGAACATAGAGCAAGGGTAGATAGCCAAATATCTATAATGAGAACTGGGAAGTATTCGTAGACTAAGAAGGAAGGAACTTATTATAATCTTATGGGAGAAAAAGAAAAAGAAAGAGAGGCCAGGGGCTGATGAGTGCCAGTAGTGGTCCTTTGCATTTATGAGAATATTGAGGTTTGGATTTTGGTTTCCAGTCAGGAGGCGCCCTGTCCTTGAGGACTAAACTTTGCTGAGGTTGTTCATGAATGCATGCATGTCTTAAAAATTCTCCATGGGAGTGAAATTAAAGAATTACAAACTGTCTCCATATGTGCCGCTGCAACGTCTTGGTTGATTGGATGGTTTGAGTAATTGATTCATCCTTAGTCCCTCGTCTTTCTGAGAACAAAAGTGACATATTTCTGCATGAACAAAAGGAAATGCTGGGCAGCCCAGTTTTTTGGCAACATTGTGGGGCTTGTTTTGATTGAACTTTTGACCTCACTCATCCGGCATCTAATTGCATCTTTCATTTGTTTGAAGATTCATAAGCTCTGGTGTCTGGCACTCAACAAACTTACTTTAGTACTGAAATCCTCAAAGTACTTACTTAATCATGCATACGTGCTACCTTTCTGTCACGTAACCTCAGAAACAACTCGTATTTTAGAGCAGATAGAGAGAGAAAGAGAGAGACATTGACCGGAAGCTTCTGCAAGTTGAAATATTAGCTTTTGAGTGGTGCCAGAATAAGCATGAAAGGAATCATCGACACAAGTAGCTCCGGTATATTATTAATGGAGAATCCAAGCTAAGAGTAGCCATCAGCAAGTCTTGAAGATGATGCCTTCCATCTTTTGCCATCTTTTTAGATAATTCAGTTGGATAGGCATCAATGTCATGCACCATAACTTTAAATGATACCCAATGACATTTACATGCTGATTTGATGAATCCCTTAATGCAGGCATGTGCTGTTTGGCACCACTAAGAGGTAGAAGACTAGCACGAGATTTACGATCTGTGCTGCAATTTTCAAGGTCCTATGGGTGGGAAGGTATCACTTTCAATGTAACCATTGGTTTAATTGTCCCTTCTCCACTCTCCCGGTGCACCATTGAGGCCACTATTGAAGAGGACAAATCAATAAAAGAGTGGTCAATTTTTATGTGAGCCCATTCTACAGTACCTAGGTCCACTTGTCACTGTGCAGTGGACCACCTGTACTACCATCAATCCCAATTCACCATTGGCTCTTGTTGGTAAAGCTTTGCAAAACATGAGAGGATGATGATGATAGCGGTGCTGTTTCAATTGGCTACGGACCTCCTTTCTCTTAGTTACTTCAAACTTACAAGTAAGTAAAACTGCCTCCTTAGATTTAACTTGAATTTTTTTACCAAAAGACATGTTTAGCAGACGCAATCTTTCAGTTATATGGTACCCAGATATTATTTTTTAAGGCATGTCTGTGGATTACAACCCATCTGCAATCCAATGCAGTGTGGCTGGCAATGTTCTCATGGAGCCAAAACAAACATAAGTTAGCTCCACATTCATCCTCTTGATCAAAAGAATATGCCAATCACATCATTGATTAGAGAAAACCCCCAAACAATGGACCCTGACCACCCTTTGACTCCCTGGACATGTCCTTAAGACAGGCTCCATATGACCACCCACCTGACCTACCTCTCTGCCTTTGTTTTTCATAATAAACTTATGTGGCGGTAGAAACCATTAATAACTTCTTCGTTCTTAGAATAATATATATGAACAGAAGGATCACCTTTGTCAATCAATATAATTATTTAGATTAGTGAAGACAAACATTCCATGAGATGCATATTTTATCTCAAACAACGACTAGTTGCCGCAGATCCTTCTATTCTACTTTTTTTTTTCACTAGTGCGGCACTGTCATGTGTGAGTTGATTAATAAATAATATGTTTGTTTAAGTCCCATAAAAAAAATATTGCTTTTATGAAGGGGATTAGGAGGGACTGGGAGGGTTTAAATATTGCTTTATTTAAATGAGAGTCAAATATTTTAATAATGGCTAAATTATATGGGGATTAGCTAATCTCCACCACATACTTCACAGCTCAAAAAGTGGGATCCAGATTGAGAATCAAAGAGAACAAGAAAAATCATCTTTTTAGGATAGACTTCTCATATATGGCTGTTATAAAGAGTATCAAAGAGAATATGGACACTGTACCTTTTTTCCATTTACTCTACAAACTTGGAGGCTGTTGCAGCAACAGCAGCTGAAAATCCTGGCCATTGGATAGCAACCTTTGGTTGGCTAGCCACAAAGTCATTTCTGGCAAGTCATGAGTGGGTAATAAGCTTGGGATCTTTTTAACCATGGCTGCTGCTGCTTCAGGCTTTACTGAGATTTTATATGGATGGCCTTTCTCTGCTTTTCTGTTTCACTGGCTCCTTGGAGATAGGTACTGAAAGGCTTAAAGATCAAGCCTTTGAGGGGAAGTTTGAAGTTTTTTCTGCTTTGAGTGCAGAGGCAGCACTTGAGTTTTAAGATCAAAATGGGATTTTGACTTTTTTTAATTGATTTAGTGACGTGTTTTAGAGAAAACTGAAAGGATAGCTAGATTAGATGTTTTCTCGGCGCCTTTTTTTGGTGAAGTGTGAGTTTTGAGGGAGAGAAGGTTGGATTGTTGCTGGAAACCCTCGGTTCAGGTTCAAATCCTTGTGGGCAGCTTTAAGGAGGAAGGTTTGGTGGTCCAAGACCTGGGTTTTTCGCTGATCTGTCAAAGAGGATAGGGATTCGATTGATTTCTTGATGATTTATTGGTTTCTTGGTTTTCAAGTGAAGGAAAAGTTGGCACCTTTTTTACTTCCACCTATTTGATTCTCCCTCAAAGCTTCATGCTGGTTTTGATTTGGTGGTGCTGGAACTGGAAATGATTCTCTGGTGGTTATATGCAAGCTCTAATCATTTTTTTGGCCTTTATTTTGTTCTTTTCGTGATGAGAATGAGGAAAAGGAGGCACGTTGCTTTTAGTAGTAGCATCCCCAAGGTTCAATCTTGCAGTGCCATCACTTCAAGTCCCTGCAATGTGGTGCTCTCCTGATGGAAAATTAATTTGAGGAGTGAGTTGTGTGTGTGTTTTCGTGGCAGCCGAGAATCCAATCCATTCCATACGACTATTTGCTCAAGTTTTTGATTCTTCTCATTGAGAGCTACAGTCACTTTTGTGTCTCCCTATCTTTTACGCCACTGTCCAAAGCACATAAAACAGCAAGCAAGGGGAAACTCAAAAGCACTCAATCCAAGATGACTAATTACTCTTCAGATCTATTTTCATTCATGTAAGTGTGTTCATTTTGTCAAGTTTGTCAATTTCCATCCTTGTTCATTGAACTGAATGCTTTTGTTTATCATGTTCTTGTTTTTGACTTTGTGTTGAAAAAAAGGCCTGATAATGAATTCGTTGAGCTACTATGGGAGAATGGGCAGATAGTATTGCAAGGCCAGTCCAATAGACATAGGAAGAGCTTGTTCGCCAACACTGCATCCACCCAATTGAGCAAAGCTCAGGAGAAGGATGGCAGTCCGAGAGTTGGGAGGTTTGAAGCTTTCGATTCAGTGGTTAATGACTTATCTCCCTGCCGTGCCGTCAGGCAATGGGCTGAATGTGCAAGATGATGACATGACCCCATGGATGAACTACGCCCTTGAGGATTCATTCCAGAATGATTACTGTGCAGAATTCTTATCTGAATTCTCAGGGGTTGATTTGAATTCTTTGAATGCTAATAACACTGGTATGCCTGCTGATAGGAGAAGCGGCTTTGGCCTTGGTAGGGATTTTCAGCATGTTGATCACGCACCTGTTTCAAGAGGGCTTGCAGGAGGAGTTTTGGAGCCCGGCAAGATCAGGACCAGCCAGTCACTTCATTCACCACAACAATGTCAGAGTTCAGTTCCAGTTAGCAAGTCGAGAGTTGCTGAATTCAGTGATTTTGGTAGCACCAGTACACAACAGGGCCACTGCAGTGATGTCTTGCGTACAAGGCCTCAAAAGCAAGATTTCTCAAGCTCAGAACCACCAAGAGTTAACAGTGGTTTGATGAATTTTTCCCATTTTCTCAAGACCGGTTTCAATCTTGAAGCCGAATATCCATAGTGCGGATAGATTGAGGAGCAATGAGAAGGCATCAACTGCTGGTGGCAGTGGTCCTGTGGAATCCACTCTGATCAACTCTAGTAGTGGTCTAAGGAATGTTTCTGTGACTCGAGGGAAATCTGCTGCTACTTCACATGATGTGTGTTTAAGGTCCTCCAAAAAAGCTTCCCATGAAGATGGGGCCTCTGTTCAACAATCCATAGGCAACCACCAGGAAGAGGCACTGGAGAATAACAAGGATAATACCAATCCTAGCAATATTGACAGACCACTTGATCACAATAGTCACCGATCAACAAGCACGGCCTTGGGCAAGCATGCAACTGAGAAGTTCCCTGAAGTAGTTGTTGCATCTTCTGTGTGTTCGGGCAACAGTGCAGGTGCTCTATCCAATGACCACAAGCATGGAGCAAAGAGGAAAAGCCGAGAAGGAGAAGAAACTGAGTACCAGAGCGATGTAAGTATGGTAAAAGCTTGTGTGGGCTTTTCTAGGCTTCCAGATCCTTGGTTGTGCATGCCTGTGGTTTTCTTTCTTTCTTTCTTTTCTCTTGCTAGGTATTAGCATACTCATGTTATATTCAGGATGTTGAAGATGAATCAGTCAGCTTAAAGAAACCTCCTCCTGCACGTGGCTCTAGTGCAAAGAGAAGTCGAGCTGCAGAAGTGCATAATCTGTCTGAAAGAGTAAGTATTGGAACCGATTTGTGAGCTTTTGATTGTTTCATTTATTTAGTCCAGTAAGTTCAAAAGAAAGTACTTAACTTTGCACTGATCAACAGAGGCGAAGAGATAGGATCAATGAGAGAATGCGTACGCTGCAAGAACTTATACCCAATTGTAACAAGGTACGTGTTGATATCATTCTCAGTTCATTGGATGTAACCAAACATTTGGCTTAATTTGAGATCATTCTCTTTCAAGGTGGACAAAGCATCAATGCTTGATGAGGCCATTGAGTATCTTAAAACTCTTCAGCTTCAAGTGCAGGTGAAAACTTTGCACCTCAGTAATCTTTATTGATTGTGCTTCTCATTAGTTTCAATTCTTTATAGAGTCTTATTCCTGGTCTTGCATCAGATAATGTCTATGGGAAATGGATTTTGTATGCCTCCAATGATGTTACCTCCTGGAATGCAACACATTCGTGCACCTCCCATGGGTCCTTACTCAACAATGGGCTTAGGAATGGGGATGGGAATGGGTTACGGGATGGGAATGCTCGACATGAATGGTTCCCCCCTAATTCCACAATTTCCTTGCCCTTCACTTCCTGGAGCTCCAGGATTGCATGGGATGCCTGGATCTGCCGCTCTTCAGATGTTTGGAATTCCTGGACAGGGTTTCCCTGTGCCAATGCCACGACCGGCACAATCTTCATCTTTCTCGATGCTTCCTACAAAACCAAACTCAGTGCCTGAAGGATCAGAAGCAGACATAAATCCAGTACCACAATCAGCTGCAGAGACAGTTCCATCTTCAAGTTCAAAGGATCAGCATCACCAGAGTATAAACTCAGAGCTGCCACCAAAAACAAGTGTTCACAACTCACAGATTCAGGCATCGATGAAGGTTATAAGCTTTATCCCTGAACTGTATTTTCTCTTCCAATCACATATTTTTGGGCATGTGACAACTCATCATGTTTTCACGTGCACCATTTTTGTGTGCTGCACCAAATTAGGTGATGCTTCCTGTTTGTTTGTCTCGTGCTTTTGATTCATCCATCCTTGTATTCCAGGCAAATAATGAATGTGCAGAACACTCTACCTTAGTGCAAATGAGTGATCAAAATGTGCGTATAGGTGGAAATGGCTCCATCAATTGTCAGAGGAAAAATGGTATATATCCTTCGTGAGTAATTAGTAAGTAAAGTTCAATCAAATTTTGGTCTGTAATGTATGATCTCTTCCCTGATACAACTTTGTTTCCTGCAGGATAGATAATTCATGAGAAATTAAGTTATTGGCTGATCGAGGTCGGTGGTGCACAGAGACTTCTACCCTGCCACAACTGGATTATAGACAGACATCCACTTTGTGAAAGTCATGCTAGACATCATATGATACAGAAACAACTGTCTGCATTCTAGCTGGGTGAGTATAAGAATATGCAGAAAGTCATCAGAAGGAAGTTTGGATGGGAATCTACTCAATTGTACATTAGAAGGGATACAGATTCAGAGTAGTGGAATCAATGCAGTTAATGTGAATGTCAGAGAGGATGAGTTTTGACATTGTAGCTGAAGATAAGATTGGGTTACACCTTTCTTGCATTTATTTTCATTAATGGGACTATATTTTTCTATTAGTTTGATTATCTACTGGGATTTTGCCAGATTGTATGATTGTAGAAATCACTGGTTACTGTGCAGATGTATGTACTATATCATACTGCAACTAACAATTGTATTCTAATTGAACTAAACTGTTGCAGAAATTGTTTTGAACTCTTACTGCTGATGAATAATAGCATTAGTTTCTATTACTCGAATCACGATAACGAAACGACAGGGCATCATGTGTTTAATTTTGAATCAGAATCTTAGTATCACTATACATCAGTTTGTATCAGTCTAAATTGTTCCTCACTGTGATAATTTGGATAATTTTTTATACAATTTACAAAATTATTTCAAATGAAATATTATACTTATAATACAAGAGTTGGTGTTTATATTTGTTTTTCACTCAAAGCTCGAGGGTTTCATTTGTGACTTACCAATATTTCTTAAAAAGAGGGGAAAAAAAAAAGAAAAAAAGAAGAAAAAAGACAGATGTATATATACAGCATGACAAAACAAGAAACGAATTTTTTTCAAAAAAAAAAAAAAAAATCAGCATCTTACAAATAATTTATATTTTGCATGTTATGAAAGACTCTTGAACCTGCAGCCTATTGCATTGCTGCACCATGAACAACTCCCAATAGCAATGCATACAATAAAACGTTACTGTGATCTTCCATCAAGACCAACTCATTCACTTCCAGACAATAACCTTCAGGCTCAAGTTTCATCACCCAGGCAAGAAACAAGACAGTATAAGGGCTTCTCTTTAGCTTCTCCTCCCCTTGCTATGGCAAGTGGGGGGCTCCCCCACTCTTCTCAACCTTCCTGGGCGGATGTCGCTGGGAAGACTCGTGCTTTTCTCTCACCTCTGCAGGACCAATCCGTGTTGAACAAGCTCAAAGCCAATTCTAATGATTTTATTCATTTGGATAGTGATACTATGACCAAAGCTTGTCGTCGTTTCCAAAACTCGTTGTTTGGAAAAATTTTTGGAAAGCCTCCGGCCTTCGATCAAGTCAAGAAGATACTGCTGAATATGTGGAGTAACTTGGGTGAAACTATGATTTCTGATCTACCGAATGGCTACCTTCTAATTAGGTGTGCCTCCCATGAGTCTATGCAGAAGATACTATTTGAGGGTCCATGGGCTGTGAATGGTATTGTCTTACAGCTTGCTCAGTGGCAACCTTTCTTTGAGCCGGCCTTCACCAAGCTTACTACTGCTGCTGTCTGGGTGCAACTCCACAACTTACATGTGGAGTTTTTGGGATGGCGAAACCCCTCGAAACTATACCTTCTTGTTTAGGGTCGGTTGCTTAAAAATTGACGAGTTTACTTGTTCTCTTTCTAGGTCAAATTTTTGCGCGGGTGTGTGTGGAAATTGATCTGGCCAAGCCACTCAAACAAGGTTTTTTTGGATTGGAGATGATAGCCATCAGGGTGTTTGTGGTTGTCCTCTATGAAAGATTGCCAACATTTTGTTACTCGTGTGATGTCATAGGTCATGGAACTAACACCTGCAGCCGCCGGAACTTGGAAAAACCAGAGCTTGTCATCTCCACCCCTTTGTCCCGACCCGGTGTCGGACAAAGGATGGCGGTTATGGAAGCTCAAGGTTTACAAGGCACTGGCATGGAGGTAGGTGCTGGATCTAAATCGATTGACCTAGAATTGGCTCCGAAAAAGCAGGATAATTTTTATTGATTCTGATTATGGTCCGTGGATGCTCGGTAACTCGACGACGGGGTCGCGGTGGTGGGCGCGGTGGTGCCGGTGGCTCCAGGCCCGGAGTCACATGAGCAGCGATGCGAGATCACGTGCCCCGGTTAGCGAGATTACCAAGGCAGCTACCGCTCGCTCTGATGCGTGCAGGGGCGCCTCGTGGTGGTCTCGCTCGGAGGGAGAGGTGGGCACGCTTTCGCTCTAGGGCCTCGGATCTCTCTTGAACAGTGCTCTATTGCCCCACTTGTAGCTTCCGAATCAAATCAGCGATTCTGCTCAAGCTCCTCTTTCAACGGTCCTGCCTCCCACTGAAGCTTTGGAAACAGATAGGGGGTGATATGATCGCTCCTTTCTCTAGTCCCAAGGGTTCACTCGGGTCTCAAAGGCAAAAGGGAAAACTGGTAATTATGATGTCAATATTTCTCCGCTTCTAAGATCTTCTTTAGATCCGGGTATGGGGTTGGAGTCCCGGTGAGCCCTCCGATAATCATATTATGGTTGTTGATCGTCTCGCCGACATTCTTCAACCCTCGGCTCCCTCTCAAGATAACACTTACGTTGAGATGAATGACTCGAAGATTCTTCGGGCTCGGAATCGACTATGAGGAAGACGATGATGAGAACGATGCAATGTCGGATGATGTAGAAAAATGATGAACCCTGATGACAATATGACTCGGATCAATTCCGAATGGTATTCGAAAAGAAAAATCTTGTCCGACGGGCTTCTCTTGAGGCTCCGCCTTCTCTCAAGAAAGGGCGGCTTGACATGGGTGTTGAGGATGCTTGATTTGTATCCTTTTCTTCTTCTTGCGTTAGACTCTTCGCTTGTTAGTTTACAAATATTTTGTTCTTGGTGTTCTTATTATCATGTCTTATTATATGATGACCCGAAATTACTAATATTGTTTGTTGGAATTGTAGAGGTGTGTCGGGCCGGGACACTACTTCGTGATTTTTGCAAAATGGTCGGGAAGATAAGCCCTTTGATTTTTCTCGCTTGGTTGAAACCAGAGCGGATTCGTCCCCGCTTTGGAGAGATTCTGTCAAATTCTTGGTACTAGTTGGCACTGGGCTGCGCTTCTTTCGCAAGGCTATTCCGGTGGTATTATCGTTTCTCGGAGGATTAACATTGGTTCCGTGACTCAGCTGGCCAAATCACGGTTTGCTCTTCATCTTGTTATTACCATCGCTCAACAACACTCTTGGGTTCTCTCCATCATTTATAACTCTAATCATATTCATGGCCAACGTATTTTGTGGAAAGAACTCTCCGATATTGCTTCAGCTAACTTACCTTGGCTTGGTATAGGGATTTTTAATGCAGCTTTGTACTCGTGAAGAGATAAGAGGGGATCTTTCAGAACTATCGCCGCTAAAGCGCGTGAGTTTTCCAATTTTATCACTATTAATAATCTATTGGATGTTAGATATCATCGGTTCCGATTATACTTGGTGCAATAACCAATTAGGGTTAGCTAGGCGATGGGCCCGTCTCGGATCGTTGTCCGGGTTAACACTAATTGGGTCGCTCACTTTAATAATTATGTCATCAAGCACCTTCCTAGAACCTGCTCGGATCATGCCCCTCTTCTCTTGACCATTATTCCCGGATCTAACTATTACTACAAGAAAACTTTTTTAAATTTGAGAATTTCGGTTAGATTATTTGGGTTGTCACTCTGCAGTTAGAGAGCCTTGGCGATTTTGGCCCCATTCTAATCCTTTACATGCATTTTCTCATCTTTTTAGCTCGTACTGCATATCTAATTTGTTGAGATGGAAAAAGACAGTATTAACTCATCTGGATTTTGAAATCAAAAAAAGACCGAACAAGAGATTGTCTGAGGTGGAGGTAATTGAGGATCTCAATAGCTTTTTATACTTTTACTCATAGCAATTTAAATGCTCTTTATAATAAGTTTCATCGCTTCTTCAGAGACAAAAACTCTTTGAAATGGGCCCAATGGGCTAGACTTCTTTTGGGTTCAAAGTGGTGATTATAATACTTCCTTCTTTCATAATTCGCTCAGTATTAGAAATCATGTTAATTCTATTATGCATATTGTTGATTATAATGATAACTGCTTTCACCGATCGGGTTTGGGATTGAGAGTACTTTTATCAATTTCTTTTCTGAATTATGGAAGGATCCTAATGATATGTCTTTTAATGATGTCCTTCTTGCTCTTCCTAATGATTTACCTTTTGTTGAATCCATAGACGGAGATATGCTTATCAAAGAGGTTACTAAACGTGAAGTATTTCAAGCTTTGAAATCACTTCCTTCGGTAAAAGCCCTCGGACCCGATGGTATGAATGCTGAATTTTATCTTTTTTTCTCGGGATGACATTGGTGATTCTTTATTTATGGCTATTAAATATTTTTTGAGAATGCTTTTTTTGCCTATGTCTTGGGGCTGGACTTATATTGTCTTAATCCCTAAAAAAGCCAATCCTAAGTAAGTTTCTGATTATCGTCCAATTTCTTTATGTAATGTGTGCTATAAGGACATCTCTAAAATTCTCGCCAATCGTCTTAAAAGCATTTTACCTAGTTTAATTGGCATTGAGCAAAGTGGCTTTGTTTTTGGTCGCAGTCCCTTCGATAATATCATTGCTCTGCAAGAGGTAGTGCATTCGATGGATAATGACAATTCCTCCCTCCCTAGGATGATTATTAAATTGGACATTGAAAAAGCCTATGACACTTTGAGTTGGAATGCAATTCTTGCCACTCTTCACCGAATGAAGTTTCCTAGTATTTGGATTTCTTGGATCAATGCTTGTCTTAGATCCACTACTTACTCTCTTCTAATTAATAAGCATCCTTCTAGGTGGATTAATGCTTCTAGGGGCCTTCGACAGGGAGATCCTATCTCTCCTTACCTCTTCATTTTGACTGCTCAAAATTTGACGGCAATCCTTAATTTTGCTTTGCAACATAACATGGTTCCTGGTTTTAGCCATTCCCTCTCAAAAAACTTTAACCACCTTATGTATGCTCGATGATTTAATTGTTGTTACCCAGGGCTTCTAGGAAGTCAGCCCGTAATATCAAGCTTTTGTCTTTCTTTTTATCAATGTCTTACGGGTCAACGGGCTAATAGTATTAAATCGAAAATTTACTTTTCCCACTAGATTCAATAAGAGGTTGCAAAAAGAGTATTTCTGCTATTCTTCAATTTAAAATTGCAACTTTTCCTTTAAAATATCTTGGTATCTTAGTTGCCCCTAAAAGACTAGCTTTAAGTCATTTTAACAACATGTTAGACAAAATTAAAAGGACTATTGCGTTATGGAATCATTCTAAACTCTCTGCAGCTGGTAAAACTATTTTGATTAATTCCTCTTTATTATCTACTCCTCTTTACTATCTCTCTGCTCTATCCTGCTCTCGATACTATCTTAGATGGCATTGCTAAGTATGCTAGATTCTTCTTTTGGTCTAAGAGTGGCAATCGAAAGGGCATGAACTCGGTAAGTTGGACTCGATACTATGCTTGATAAAAGTCGAGGGGGTTATCCATCCCGGAACTTGCACTTTTCTAAAAATCTCTTTGATGGCCGTAAATGTTTTTCAGCTATTTGAATAAACAAAAATGCTATTTGGGTTGATCTACTTTACCTTAAGTATGGGTCTTTTAATCCATGGACTGATGCTATTAAATCCAACTGTTCCTGGTTTTTTCGTGGGTTATGCCGCATCGCCAAGATTATCAAACCCTAACTGCTGGCTCCTTTATGTGAATCCTTTGCGGGCTTCTTTTCTTTTAGATCCATGGTACTTTGAGATTCCGCTTGCTTTTAAACCTACCTATCTCAACATGGAGGCTAATTTTCGACAATCTTCAAATTTCGATTTTTCTTGTGGATACTCATTGGAACCTTCATGCTTTTACATAATGTTGGAGAAAGAGCTCAGAGAGCTGAATTTATTGAATAAAAAGGAAAAACAAAGCGCTTTAGGGATTACAAAACCAAGAAGCAAAACAAGACAAACAAACACACTAACAAACCCAGAAGTAAGACAATACAAATAATCAAAAACAGAGAAAAAAATAGAAATAAAAACCAAAATCTGAAAATAATTTCATGATCCAACGGGGCAGGTCTCGGCCAGAGAGGAAAAGGCAGAGAAGATGATTGTTGCTGCCATGAGAAGCAAGACCAGCTGCAGGAGCATTCCAGGAGGGAGGGATGAAGACCAATGGAGGATTTCCAGCAAGGTGAAGAAAATGGTTGAGGACAAAGATATCATGATCAACACGCCAACCAGCAGGATTCCGGCCAAGCAGCAGTGAGCTGGAGAGAGCAGGACAACAATGTAAGATGCGCTTGATGTCAAATTGCCGGTGAAGAGAAGATCTGATGGCAAGTTGGAGAGCTTTGATGGTTGCTTCAAGGCAGGATTCAGCAGAGAAAGTGCAACAACCTGCACAAAAAATGGAATAAGTATAGTTGGAGACGAAGAAGCCCAACCTACCTGTTTTGGAGTTGGCTGCCCAACTGAAAGCAAAGAAGTAAATAAGTCCATTGATGTGAGAGAAGTTATTTAGGAGGAGCTTCCGGCCAATGTGAGAAGAATTCTCCTGAGAAAACTCTTGAACATGGGCAGCAGCTTTAGAAGCAATAAGATTAAAGCTTGGAGTCACATTGCTAAAAATAGCATCACAACGAACTTTCCAAATAAGCCAAATACAAGCCGCAATGACAGACTTAGTATAGATAGAATAATTATACTCAGTAAGCCAACATGACAGTAAATAGGATCCGGGAATGATATATGAGTACAATGGTGTTGATTAAGCATATTCCACACAACTGGGTCCAACGACAATCAAGGAAAATATGATCAATAGATTCATACTCGATTTTTGCAAAAACACACACGTAGTTCTAGGGCCGATATTGATGTTGTTCAGGAAATCGAGAGTAGAGATTTTACCATGCAACATGAGCCAAATAAAATGTTTCACCCTTGGAGCAACACTTAGCTTCCAAAAGTTTTTGTCCAACCATACCACCTCGGAGGTTCCAAAGTAGAATGAAGGTTCAAGTGATGGTAGATAGTAGAAGAGAGATTCACATTAGATGACCGAGGAAACCGGACCCAAAAAAATTATCACTAGAATAATCGGGGTACAAGAAGTTGGGATCAAAGGACCGAGGAGATCACCAAAGATTAAAAGCAAGAAGACTTTTGATTCCAATGGTCATTAACAATAAGCTCAGTAAACCCAACATCATTAGATACAATGTCCATATTCAAGAAAGTAGGTTTGGAAGCTAGAGGAACATCAAATAACCAAGGATCAAGCATAAATGAAGTTTGGATTGGATTAAAAATTTTAATCCAAAGGTTATGTTTCGTAATCATGGCCGCATCTGACAGATGCCACGAAAAGATCCAGGAGCAAGCTATTAGGAATAGCATCACCCGTAGATTCAAGCAACCATACTTATGTCGGACAATGTTAACCCAAAAAAAATGCTATCCGAATTAAGATACTTGAAAACATTTTTTTCGCCATAAGAGAAGTCTTAGCATGAATGAGGTTGCGAAGACCCTAAGCCCCTCGATTTATTATCGCTGATACAACTCCAATTCACAAAGATGGATGCCCCTTTCCATTGCCCCTTTGAACCAAAAAAATCCCCGATGCTTTAGTGATTTCGTGAAGGATCGAATCAGGAACAGAATAGGCAGAAAGAATATAGTTTGGGATTGAAAGAATAGTGGAATTAATAAGAATGGATTTGGCAGCAGAGGATAATTTATAAGTTTTCCAACGAGAGCATAGAGTCTTGATTTTATCAATCAAAGGTTTGTAAGAAAGGACACTAATCTTCTTAGGAGAAATGAGAAAACCTAAATAAGAGAAGGGAAAGTGGGCTTGAGAGAAGCCAGTAATGGAACAAATACTACACACAACCCTTTTATTAAACCAAGAAGGAAGATAGATATGAGTTTTGGAATTGTTGGGACGTTGGCCAGTTAATCGGTTGTAAATAGAAAGGCAAAGATTGATATTACGAGCTACGCACCTAGTAGCTCGAAAGTAACCAATATGATATCATCTCGCGAACATCAAATGGTTGAAATTGGGGTGAAGATTCCGTCAAAAACCGTAGATCAAGTTGATAGAAAGGGCACGATTCAAAAATAGCAGTAGAAATTTTTGGGCAACTAGAATAAAAAAAGATAAGAAGATAGGGGATCTCCTTGACGAATTCCCCCTAGAAGAGGAAAACCAAGGAGAGGGAGTTCCATTCACAAGAATAGAGAAAGAAGAAGAAGTAAAAAGTATCTCGAATCCAAGAAATCCAATCGATCGTGGAAATTCATTTTTAGTGAGGGTAGCAAGAATTGCACTCCAGCTTAATAGTATCATAGGCTTTTTTTCGATATCAAGTTTAACTATCATCCTAGGGGGACTAGAAAGGTCGGGCCTCAAGAGAATGAACCACCTCCCCGGACAGCTTTATAGCATTATCAAAGGCACCTCTCGTCCGAGATAAACCCAGACTTTGCTCTCTACTTATAAGCATAGGGAGAACAGAGCTTGAGTCTATTCGAGAGGACCTTTGAAATGATTTTTATAACAAACATTGCAAAGCGAGATGGGACGATAATCCCGAAACCGACCTAGGATTGGAGTGTTTAGGGACAAGAGTGATATAGGTTCTACCCCAAGAGGGAGGGAGACTGAAGTATGGAAAAAAAGTGTTTGATAGCATCAACGATGTAATCACCCACATCATCCCAAAAAAACCGAAAAAATTCAATATTGAAACCATCAGGACCAGGGGACTTACCTGAGGGGAGATCGAGAAGAGCGAGAAAGATTTCTTCTTTAGATACTTCCCGAATAAGGTGAATACCAGCCCTCGATAGAAACCGAAGGGAGATCATCAGCAAAGCATGGATGATATTATGTAAATTGTCATTGGTGCATGAATCGCTGCATCCCAAAGGTTAGAATAAAAAGTCACAAAGGCTCGCTCAATACTCGAATGGTCAGAATAAACGTTACCAGAAGAGTCCATAATCTGAGAGATATAGTTGTGGTGAGAGTGAATGCGGCGCAGCTATGGAAAAAAAGTGCGTATTTTTTTATCACCATCGCTAACCCGTAGAAGACGAGCACGCTGGGCCCACTTAATAGACATTTGGCGCTGAATCGCTGCAAGTCTAGCATACTAGCTTGACGAATGAGATTGGGAAACAAGATTGTCATCCAAGCTTTCTAAAATGGAAATATTAGTCTCAGTCTGATGGAGATCCTGCTCAAGAGAATTAACGCCAGTTTTCTTCCAAATATTAAGTTTAAATCTGATACAGGATAAAAGATGTGTCAGAACATGGAGGGGGTTACCATGAGAAGGAGATAGAAGGGCATCGCTGAATGCATTTATGGCGACCCAACAAAAATCCAAACCAATAGTTTTCAAATCTGAATAAATAGCGTTTAGAAGAGTCATGAGAAGAAATAGATAAGGCAAGAGGAGAATGATCCGAAAAACTGCGAGAAAGATGACGAAGAGAATAGTTTTTAAAATAGGAAATCCAATCGAGGTTAACAATGCAACGATCAAGTCGTGCCCACCGACGAGGCGAGACCTTGCCGATTGTTACACCAAGTAAAAAGGGGATCCGGAGCTATTGAGATCGAATAAATTATTATTATTGATAAAAACCACGAAAAAAAGAAGCTTTTACGAGAATAATAATGGAAACGATCGCCTTTTATGCTCACACGGGAGCAAAAATAGTGTTGAAAATCTCCAATAATAAGCCAAGGGAGACGAAGAGAAGAGATTTTAGAAAGCTCATACCAAACGGAGCACTGGGAAGACGCCCGGTTAGAATTATAAACAACTGAGATAATAACATTAGATAAAAAAAGTTGGAGGATATCACCGGATGAAGGACTCGACGAGAATAGGCGATAGGAGTAACTAGACTCCAAACCTTTTTCCGAAAGAAACAACTATACCACCAGAGAACCCTTCAGAGAGGATGGCGGCCCACTCCCAAGATTTGGAGAGTCTAGAGCAAAACTTACCAACACGAACAGAGTTTGCTCTGGTTTCCACAAGACAAAGGATAGCTAGGTCATTTTGACGAAGAAATCTAAAAGTGTGGGCGAGGGTTTCCCGGGAAGAGAGACCCCTCGCAATTCCAAAGAAAGTATTTTTTTAGTACTCATCAAAAAAACTAGGAAATAGAAGACAACTTCCTGAAGGAAAGGATAAGAGGAAATCAATGGATACCGGAACCACCCAGGGCCCAAATGCCCCTTTCTTTTGGGATTCTAGATCAAGGAGAGGGCCCTTGCGAACAAGAGCAACACGTCGGGCTTCTTCCTGGTACTGGTCCAAGGTCATGTGGTCGTCAGGCTCATCTTCTTCCGACATCTGGTCATCAGAAGCATCAGAAGACACAAAGATCCCTGCTCGTAGTCTTCATCCATAGAACCGCCATCAAGAGCAACAAACCGAGAAACTAGTTTCGAGTGCTCTGGATTAGGACTAGGAGGGTTGATGGAAGGGTTTGCAGAGGAAGAGGTCAAAAGAACAGGGGGAGGAGAGGGATGCCGACGAGTCAACATCTCTTTAGCAGTGTGAGTGGGAGTTCTTGGTAGAGTGTCATGGGGTGGGTTCTCCAAAGTGGAATGTGAGATGACAGGAGAGGGCAGCACAGTGGAAGTAGAAGGGTCCCGAGGAGCCTCGGGATGGAGCGTGTTAGGGTCCCAAGGCGTAATTGATAAAGCAACGGAGGGATCAACGATGTCAGGGGTGTAAGGGTTGGCAGAGAGAACAGTGTTCTGCAGACTTGGGGAGTCGTGCAACGTGGGGCGGGTAGAGGGACGCCGCCCACTCAAACCGCCTCGCAAGCCGCCACGTGTACCACGAACAGGAACTCCTCGGGACGAGCGGTCATCGTTACTCGGAGCGGCTGCCGTTCCAACGTTCGCGTTAGGGGTGCAAGCACCACTGCCACGGGAACGGGGTTGGCCTCGCCGGCGAGAAACGAGAAGCCAAGGACCAAAGTCAGAATCACTCACAGAATTATCAGGAACAAACAAAGCACCGTCACTGCTAACCGAAGAAGGGGGGATAGGATCTCGGACGGAAGTTCCAGCATCCATGGGAAGGGGATCAAGACTAACCTCCTTCTCTCGAAGATTTCGAGAGGGCTGAGAGACTTTGGCCTTCCCGGTTACTGGATTCCGACTGCAGGAGCTAGAGCCATGGCCAATCACTCCACAGGAGTAGCAAAAGGTTGGAAGACGCTCATATTGAACCACAACAAAGACACGATGGATATCATCTCCAAGCCAAAAACCCTTGCTGAGTGGTTTGGAAAGATCCAGTTCAAGGCAAATTCTAGCGTATTTGGTTCGGGTAAGAGAGAGAGTGAGTTCATCGATTTTCAGAAGCCTTCCAAGATGACTGGAAACGGTTTCAAGGGTATCACCACTCCAGAATTCAATTGGAAGATTATGAAGTTGGATCCAGATTGCTGCAGTAGTCAGCTTGGTGAAAGAAGGTTCGAAGTAAGGGCGCCAAGGAGATAGCTGCAAGATAATACCATTGATGGTCCAGGGACCTTCAGAGAGAAGGCGCTGTAAGACATTATCATTAGCACAACGAATAAGGATGAAGCCATTGGGTAAATCCGAGATCAGAACTTCCCTAATGTTCTCCCATTTCTTCAAAAGAAAGGTCTTCACTTGTTCAAACAGAGGAGGTTTACCAAAAAACTTGCCAAAGAGTGAGTGTTGGAAACGAAGGCGAGCTCGATTCAAGGTATCATTGTCCAGTTTAATGAAATCTGAAGTAGATTCTTTGAGTTTGTTGAGAATCGCAGGATTGTGCAGGGGAGAGGTTTCTTGGGTGGAGGTAACCTTGGAGGCAATTTGAGCCCAAGATGGAGGGGAGGGATGGGATGGAGGAGGCTGGGGATTATGGCCCCCGCTTGCCATGGCAAGAGGGGAAACAAAGAACCAGGGAGAAACTCAGAGAAGCTCAGAGAAGCTCAGAGATCCCTTGGAGGCCGGGCAGCACATTATAAATTCTGATACTCTCAGTCTTGGCAAAATCAGCTTTGACTTTGACAATTGCTTAGTGTGGTTTCCTAAAACTAAGAAATTCAAACTTGCTTCCATTATTTACTCTCATCTTAACAACTCTCATGTTCAGCAGGATTTTTGGGATGGGTGGGGTAACATTTGGAAGCTTCGTGTGGCCCCTAGAACTAAACATTTCATCTGGCTTGTGTTTCATAACGGGGTCAAAACATATGATTATCTTTATCGTCTCAATCTGGGACCTCAAAACTCTTGTGTCTTTTGCAGATTGGAGAATGTAAACATTGAACACCTTTTATGTCTTTGCCCCAAAGCTTTGCTTATTTGGTCCTATATTAAGCTTCTTACTGGTAAATCTTTCTCTTTTGAGGGAGGTTTCATGTCTGGGAATTGGCTTAGCCCCTCTGTGGCTGGCAACGACTCATTCATTCGTTCTACAATTGCTACAACCGCTTGGTATATTTGGAAAGCGAGGTGCAACATGATCTTTAAAAATGTAAATTTGGATTGCTGGTTATTGGCATCTAAGGCTGTTGCTCACACAAGTGAATATTTTTCTGTGCCTGATACTTTAACAGGGAGGAACCTTTTCTTGAACAATTTCACTGTTCTTGACAGTCCTTTTCTTGTAATTTCTGCTGTTTGGAACAATGAGACTTCTTGTTCGGGGGCTGGTTTCTATATATGTGATTATAATGCAAAAATTTCTATTGCAAGTTGCTTTGGTCTACATGCTGACTCTTTATTTGAAGCCGAGGCTGTGGCGTTGAAATCAGTTCTTCAATATCTATATCAAAACAAGTTGAAGCCTAAGCAATTGTTCATCACCCATGAGGAGTTAGCAAGAACTATTAAGTATGGGGTGCTTCTTCCATGTTGGAGAACCACAACTTTGATGGAGAATATTGGTGCCATGATGACTATTCTGGGAGACATTCAGCTGCATACCATTCCAAAATGCTGGGCCAAGGCTTCTTCTGGTTTAGCTGTTCTTGGCCGTAATTTACATGAGTTGACTCTTTTTCATCATGGCCATGAGCTACCAAATTGGATCATGAAGATATTTCAAAATTTGGGTCTTCACTACATTTAGTTTCTAGTCTCTTTTGTGTCTAGTTTTTTGTGATTAGCCTGTTTCTCTTCTCTAATTCCTTCTCTTGTAGCTTTTGTTTGTTTAGATCTTTGCTTTCAGTTTTTTGTTGGTTTGTTTTTCTTTGCTATGTTGTTTTCTCTGTTCTTTTAGTTTTCTGCTAATAAAAAGCTTTTGAGCTCCTTCTTATCAAAACTCCCAATACTGGCATTAATAATAAAGAGCTTATATGACTCATATTATACGGTAAAAATGAAAAAGTCAATTACGTTCACATATTATCAAGTATGCCACACAGAGGGGTATATCAACAGGGACTAGGTAGCCTCAAGACTGAGATTTGACATGGCTTTGCTCAATGATGTAGGTGATTCTTGTGATTTCACTTCCTTCGGCACACCGTCTTCTACTGGTTCGGCATTTTGAAGATGTGGTGTTTGAGATTTAGGGGTGTCTCCTGCAAGCTCTTCTTCCAATTTCTTGAACTCCTCTTCAACATCTTCATCTTCAATATCTACATATTGAAGTGTAGCTGATGCTACCAGAGCCAAGATTGAACAATGGTGAAAAGCATGTCGCAATTAATTGAAAGAGCACATTACCACATACAGCGTTGTGCACACACGCAATGCATGAATGATAGACCTCGATGATAAGCTAATATTACATTTCAATAATGCGATCGATACCTTTTGAAGCTTGCTCAGGATGGTTAAATATCATGTTTGAAAGAAGTTGATGGAAAGAAAAAAGTAACAACATACCTAGAGCATCATCAACTTGCTTCTGTGAAGCAACATTCTCCTCAAGATCTTGTAGATGGGTGTAAACTTCCTCGACAGTAACGTTGTTCTCCTTGATTGCTTGAGCACCAATTTGGATGGCTTCAGAAACCTTGGGCATTAGAATCATGCAAATGAAAAATAAGAAGAGGAAAATTATACTGGTGATGCTTCTATGAAGTGATGGAAAAGAGTTATGCTAAGAACTCTAACTATGAAATCATTGGTAAAAACATTTTATCCAAAAGACGGACCTTCTTTGTAGATTCAGCATTAGCAATTAAACCGAGAACTTCTTCCACTCTCTCCAAAAATGAGATGCATTTAGCCCTGCTTTCTGAGAACAACTTTACCTGCCTGATGTATCTGTAAGCAACTTGTTTATTACCAGATTTATGGGATGACAGTGCCATTTTTCTTGAACTGTCAAACAAGGAGACTGACATGAGCATGTTCATCATTTTCAAGAATTACTTTGAAGATGAAAATCACTTCAAGCATAGTCATAAAGTAAAGCTTATAATAAAAAATTTGAAATCACGCAGCCTACCATCTACCAGCAGCTGTTAAATAAGTACCTCTCCCATCTTTTGTCAATCACATCAAGTTGTTGTTGCAACTTCTCTGTTGTGCAAATAAGGTGCAAAACATCACAGTCAAGACTTGAGATATTGAGGACTGAAGCTGAAACAAGAGAAACTTTCACACCCTGAAGACATCAACCAAACTGAGCACTTCGATGAAATAGCCAATAACAATATGCAGTAGACATCATAATCAGCTGTATTACAAAGCAAAAGTCAGCATGTTATACCTCAATGAAGTCTTTCTTTTTTATGGAAAAGTATCGTGCTTTTCCACATTCACATAAATGGCTCAAAATTGCAAAAGCTTCATCAGGGGACTTACAAATGCTCTGGAAGCTCCCCATTGTAACGATGCAAGTTGAAGTCCAGTGGCTCTCAGCCAATATTTTAATGACATCGGCACATCTTTCCTGCAGATAGAAAAAACAGCTAAAAAATTGTCAAAATCAACTTAAAGTTCCATAGAGTATGAATGTAAATAATCTTTCAAGGCTGTCACAGGTAGTTTACCTGAAGACGTGTCTTCAAAATTAGATGATTTTGAAGGTTACCTTGTAAATCCCATGATTTTGAAATGCCTATAAGGTGTCCTACTCTTCTAAGCACCATATATAACCGCCCACTGGTTGGATCTAGTAGATCCTCTTTTAACAGAATATCACCATCTGTGTGCATTTCCCGCTGAGATGAGAAACACAAGTCAAACAGATCACAATGAAGGCTATATCTGGAAGCTATAGTCTCAGGTTAACAACTTTATAATAGTCTTAGATACCTAAGTTCACCAAAATTTTACATGATGCTTTAACTAAACTTTAAAGGAAGCAAGTAAAGGTTCAGGCCAAAATCTAAGATAACCCTCAAAGGGCAGCAGAACAAACTAGACTACTTAAATACATCTACAGTTTGGCAGTAACACTTGTACATGATGCAAAAAGTTTCTGACATAAATATTATTTATTATAGTGATCTTCAATGGTAAACTGATAGTTAAGTAAAAAGTGGAGGCATCAAGAGAAGCATTGGTCAACCAATAAAAAAATATATATATATATTTGCCAGCATAAAATGTGATGATAATCAAGGCTGCAGCAACTTTCACATGCAGTTATCTATAATTAGCAACACGAAAAATACAAAGCATACCAACCAGTACATGATCGATGCACAAAGGAGTTAAGCCTCCACGAGAAAACCAAACATTTTTCACCTAAAAGATAAAAAGGTCAGTATTAGATGTCATACAATGATATAACAGTATCAATAGAAGAAGGAAAATGAAAGAAGGCAAATTGATTTGTTCATGAAACACTCAACTCCTATCAAACTGTCACTTGACTGAAAAATCATTGTTCATTTAGTCTTCAGTAATTTATTCACATAGCAAATGGTCAAGCACTTAAAAAGATGCTATCACAAATGAACACTCAACTTGGAAAAAGGATTAAATATGATATGTAAGAGTAACTAAAAAAAAAACATCAAAGCAATGCCTATAATACTGTTCTACAATTATTGAAACTCAGAAAGCACATATTGCAGCACCTCTATATCCCTAAGTCACAAACTAAAGAGTGAATATTCTCACGCCAAAGATCAAAACATGCCAAAGTTATATCCTTGTACAAACGTGGAAGCAAACTCGTTCTGTATCATGTTTTTTTCGCGCCATAAATGAGTGTCACAGTAGATTAAATGACAAATTAAAACTAAGAATTTTTTTTTTCGTTTTTTTGAAAAAACCAAAAAAGGATAAGGTGATAACCTACATGTAATTAACAAATTAAAAGTTAGAACTTAAATCAACTACGAAACTCACCAAAACTCCATGAATTAACTACCGAAAGGCACTCAGATGATTCCAAATCCGCAACTCAAATAACACAGCAATAAACATAAATGAAAGGGAGAACAAAATCAAATTCCAGAACACCTCTATTCTTTTGAATTGCAAATGAAAACCATAATTTGATAAGAAAAAAAACCTCAAATAGGGAACTTGCACATATTCAAAAGAAATGTTCATTTTTTAAAATATATTTTCACTGATTGCACTGCCTAAACACAGGGAAAAAAAAACACAAAGAAACAGAAAAGAGAACGAAATGGCGAGGAATATGAAAGGTAAAGACCTCGGAGGCGTCAATGATGCAGACTCCGAGATGCCGAGCGATCTTAATGATGAGATCCCTCCAAAATAAGAAACTCGGTTCCCAATCCGATCTTTGCCCGCTGAACGCCTTGAACCGCGCGTTGCACACCACCTCGTCATCCCAATCGGCCACTTCTCTCCTCACCAGCTCCTCCACCGACGACGAGGCCGCCGCTGGAAAAGAAGAATCCATCGAAGAAGAAGAAGAAACACGAGACTCTTGACACTCTGAAACTCTGAGTATGCAAACGGGTCGGTTAACACCGAAAGGGATCCGAAAACAAAAGATCCGGCCCACTTCCTTTTTGGATCGGGCCATCATGTGTTGGAGAGAGACAAGGCCCAAGGGTTGTCTGATTCCTAAAGAGTATTTGGCCCAAATCCAGTTCTGAGCATCAGTGACCCACAAATGGTGAAACTAGACATGAGACCTAATGATCTCAATGCTAGCTCTATTTATCTTGGGTTTTTCACCATTGACATGCTTGGGACATTAATTAAATTGGTGTGACTGTTTTAGCAATAATTTTCCTTCCATAGTCACTATAAATGTATTATCTGTGATAAGTCTGTATTTTTAGCAATAATTACCTGAAAATGATTATTCTGGAAGCACTGAGCCTGTACAATCCTGTAAACATGCTGCTGTGAAAAACTAACAAAGAGATGGAGTGATTTTGCAGTGGCCATCATTCTCTTTGTCACCAAATTACAAGCATGCATGCTCTTTTTTTATATATTAAAAAAAGACGACAAACACTGTCTTTTACATGGGCGTGAATTAATTGCGACATTCACCCGTGAGTTAATTCCTCCAACGAGAATTCGAACCCTCACCATTTTACACACCGTATTACTAACCATTTGAACCAAGTGATTTCGGCAATTTCCTCTTGGTCCCCTGTTTGGCCTCTCTGTTCAGCTGCTCTGGTTAAACCATTGCAAGATAGCCCATTTGTTGTTGGATACAATGAATAGTAAAGTGATAGTGATGCAAATGAGAAGTAGTAAGTACAAAATTAATACAAAGAATGAAGAAGGCGTGGCGTGTGTTACTATTTAAGAAAGTGACTGGAAATCTCAAGTTACATATGATTAATTAATTATAAAAAATTTACAGTTACGTGAATCATAAAAAGCTTAATAAATTATGAGTTTTGAAGGCGTGAGATTGAAAGAAGGCTTCAACATCAGGAGATTGGAAGAAGTGCTTGGCTGCAGCTGTGGTGGCAGGGTAGTGGTCTTTCCTCTGTTTCCTTGGTGGTGGTGGTGGTGCTGTGGCTTGTGGGATTCTGTTCTCATCTCGCTTTGGTGTGTGGCACGTCTCATTCTCATCTTCTTCATTGGCAATAATGGCCACCTGATCTCTCCCCATCAATGGATGAATTAAGTATATAGTTGAAATGAAAAGAGAGACACTGTGACAGATAAGAGAGGAAGAATGAGGGGAATAAAAAGAGGAGATGAATAACAAGCACGGCAGGCATGAAGGGGAATTTCGGTTGGGTTTCTTTGTTTGCCGGGTCTTGTTTATTGTTGTTGAATTTGACTTTGGCTTGATGTGTTTACTTTGACTAGCTTTTGTATTGTGATAGCCAATGGGATGCAAGAGACAGAGACGTGTTTCTTTGACTTGTTGACTCCATTGGAGATGGGTTGACTGAACTGCCTCACAATGTAATTTGTTTATTTATTTATTTTTGGAAAAAATAGATTAAACTAGAAGAGAAACAAGATAAGTATAAGAGAGTACAATAACAAAATGAATATCTGACAATGGAAGTAGAAACAAAATAGAAAACAACAATTTGAGCAACACAGAGGACCAATAGCCCTGTCTTACATTCTCATCAAACCCATTACTCTTTATTTATTTATTTATTTATTTTATTATTTTTAAAAAATATTTAAACCATTTCAATTAAAACAAGGTAAGTACGCAATAACCCTCCACTAACCAAGAGTGAAGAAAACAAACGGTAAACAAAGAATAAAACGTTAGACTACCAAATGTGATACCACACTTAGAGTCCAAAACAAACAACAAATAATAAAAACCAAACACGAGAAACACACATGCTACCACAAAATCCCAACATCAAAAACTTCATCGTGATTTGGTCCTACACCTCCTCACCTATTGTAGTACCACTAATCTCCTTCGAGCGATGGCCTAAAAACTTTAAACTATGTCTAATGGTAGAAATGGATTCTTTAAACTTCGCTCTAAAACCCTTTGCAACTACTGAGAATCAAAAAATAAAATAAAATAAAATATCATGCAAAATATTATTATTAAAAATACCACCATTTCTAACAAGTATAATATTCCAAACAAAAGTTTTCACAATTAATTCCCCCACCCATTACTATTTTATGTTTTTAACTAAATGGTTTAAATAACAAGAAAATCAAAAGGAGTTTGTTGAAATAGTAAAGGCTTGGATCATTATGGTTTTAAGCTTTGAATTCTTACGTATATTAAAAAAAACCCTACTAAGGTCAACTCATAAGACTCCTAGAGCCTTGGGTCAATCACTCGAAAAGAAATAAAAATGAAAAAAATAAAATAAAATTTGTTTATAAAAAAATGAATACCTAATGTCTAATTAATTATAGATTTTGGACATTTTTATATGATTTTTGTCAGTATTTTATATTTAATTAATTATTTAATTTATGACAGATTAATTGATGATATTTTATTTTCATTTATATTTTGACAAAGTATCATAGCATAATTAAGTATCGTTCACTCATTACTTTTTATATCTGATCATGCATCATACTCTTTTGTTGCACTAGTCTAGTGTTTCATTACAATCTTGCATTAGCGTTTCTTATATCCATAGCGGATAAGAAAATGGTTAGAAAAGATAGTATTTACAGTGTTCACACATCATCATATTAAAAGTTTTTCTTTACGATGGAATTCAAGATATTTTTGACTTTTATTTATATTTTAATACTATTATTGAGAGGAATATTAGTGAGCAATGGGTCCAATTTTGTTTGTCTCTAAATAGTGCTTGTTCGTTGTGTTGATTGACGCCATAATGCCTGAATGTCTCTTCATCTTTTCCATGGTTTGCTGTGCTTTAATTGACATCTCTATTATCATCAACACAATGTAGAGTCTTCAAGAATGTCAAAGAAGGTATATCTTGCAATACTAGTTGTTATATACTAGTATTATATATGTTGCTCAAAATGTCATAGACTAATTGATTTTCATTTCTGTTATAATGAAATCTAATCATAAACATACACAATTAATATACAAGAAGTTTTCACTGTTGGGAAATAGTTCATTCTTTATTCATTCAAAAGATGTATATATATACATGTATGCCATATGGATTATTAAATTTTCCCATGACCATGAAACATATCTATATAACTGTGGCTTATTAATTAAGAGTGAATTAAGGCTGCCTAATTAATCAGGCTGAGATTGATGGCACACAGAGAGTGATTGTGATATGGGTTTGTTCATAAGATTGGCATGCTGGCTCTCTATCAATTCAAACATCAAAGGCTCCCAACTGTCCTAGAGCACAAATGAAGCATTCTTTGACTCTGGGACCCATCAAATGTCTTATCTCTCAACATCTATCTCCTTATATATATATATATATATACATACATAGCTGATAAATTAATAGTGTTGAGAATTATATAGGAGATAACAATAGTACTAAATAAGCATAATTAATTAGCGGTTGTGAATTAAGTTTTGATTAGAATGATGCTTAACTTGATCTGCTTTTGATAGTGATTAGACGTGTATGGTAGCTTTAGCAAAAAAATAATGATCAAGCATGAGTGATTGTCATTTTGATTGGAATCACTTAATTAATTGGGTGAGAAAGAGGAGGAACATGCAATGGAATCTTTTCTTTCTTTCTTTCTTTCTTTTTTTCCATCCTTAACTTTTAAGTATTGCAATATTGCATGTACTAATTTATATAGCCAAATCTAGTGATGTAAGCTGTGATGGAAGATGAATGTCATCTTCCACTACACTAATCAAGTAACTTAGTAGAACTTTCAATTTGAGGTGGCGTGGGGGACAAACACACACTTTTACCCAGACAATACTCTATGATTGATGTCTTAAAGGTTCTTTCCTTTTTTTGATCTGAATCTTTCTTTCTTCCTCTTCTTCTTGGAGTCCATTGCATGCCATTGATTCCTATCTATGGATATTTTAATTTTATGCAGAAAACACAAGAATAATAAACTATAGTCTATATATATATATATATGACACTAATTATTTAATAGAGAAGTAGAACATGATGCATGAGAAGATGACATTATAATATATAAAGCTGTAGATTAGATGATAAAGCTGCCGACATTGATTAGAGAACTTTTACTTACTCTCTTGTCTGTTGTTATGCTTAATCAATGAAGATTTTTCCGTATATTACTTGTCTGAAGGAGAGAAATTAAGTTATATGACTGATTAAATTAGATTAAATTAAATTAAATTAAGACTTCAGAGAACATCATCATCATTAATAGTAAGTAGATGCATGGTTGATATTTCTTGTCAAATGGTGGTCGTTGTTTTCCTAAATGCAAACTAAAGAAAAATCGGAAAAACCAATTAGATTAACAAAGAGAACAGCGCTGACTTTTTACAGCGGTGAGTTTTCTAGATCATTATTTTTGGAGTTTCACGGCGGCGACCGACAAAGATCACATGAGATGTGGGGTCCACCAAAGGACGTTTAGATGGGCCTAGTGGACCCCACTAAGAAGGGTATTGTAAGCACACGTGTTGGGCCGTGGGTAATGTCGCTATCCGAGGCCCAGAAGTCGCCCGTAAAAGCCGAGGGGCCGGGTTGGGAAAAAGAAACCATCCAATGATTAAAGGCCGTTAGCAGCCTCTTGGACTAGACCCCACTCTATCCTGGCCCACAACCCATTATTTATTTATTTATTTATTTTTAATAATAATTATTATTATTATGTTTTGGAAAATTTCAGAGAGACAAACAGATTAGGCAACACTGTTTTCAATTATTTGTATCCTTTATTGTGTCTTTTATGTTTTAGCACTTGATTGGTTTCCTCTGTGATGCTTGTTGATTAGTTTTTAGTTGAGTGGTCAGTAAAGTAGCTATAGTTAATAAAAGTGGATATATATGAAGAATTAGATGCATGCATTGCATTCGGTCTAATTATGCTACAGAGAAAACAGCGCTAGCTAGTGTTCCATGTGGCAGCTTGTTAATTAAGGAGTGAGTGAGTATTCACGTAGCTAGAGTTAATGACTAAGCATTTGTTTTCCCACAGTACCCTGGGTCTATTCATATGAAAGGTTCATCTTATAAATGTTAAGAATGCCCCTAGCTAGCTAGCTTCATATATATATACCATATGATATGATCCCTCATGTACTTTGATTAGATTGGTGACATAACATAAGAGTGATGAACTAATGAGGTCATCCTTCATTTTCTTCTCTCTTTATCATTCTCTTTTAATTAAGGTAATGTAATACGTACATATATATATATCATTTATGCATGCTTTAGTTTTCACCACGTAGCTGTAGTAGCTAGCAGTGATTATATATATATATATATATAATGATATTGGTTCAAATGGACTTGTTGGCATGGGCTGTTAATTAGTAGCTAGCGTAAGCAAGTAAGCTAATTACATTGGCGACATATATAATATCTCAGAGGGCCCTTGTGGGTGATTGCGTTCAAGGACAGAGAACCTAGACGTTTAATTTATATGCTTTTCTGATTCAACTTTGGCCCGCCCATGCATGCACACACATATATACGTGCATGCATGCATGCCTATTGTCTGACTTCATTTTTCAAGCTATGATCATCAAGGAATAATCAACCCTTTGTCATCATGCCAAATTATTGCCTTTAAAAATTTTAAATTTAAGTATATATATGTATACGTGAGAGCTATATATACTGATAGATTAATCTAGAGTACTTCCTGATATGACTTAAATTTATGGATGAACTTTATATGGTTGACATGGAGGGCATACCATGTGCCTACCTAATGGA
Organism: Dioscorea cayenensis subsp. rotundata; assembly: GCF_009730915.1. NCBI lineage: Eukaryota > Viridiplantae > Streptophyta > Magnoliopsida > Dioscoreales > Dioscoreaceae > Dioscorea > Dioscorea cayenensis. The sequence continues at coordinate 433,177 of NC_052477.1, forward strand.
CGGACCAATGAATGGAGACTGTGCGGAATACTTTTCAATTAGGTTCTTTAAAACTTTATTATCATCTGTGTGTTCATCAAGAATTAATTAAGAACAGTGCTAAAGTCATGAGATGCTGGTCCTTTAAAAGTTCTGTTGCAAAGAGACAAATCAGGATTAATTAAAAGTATGAATGGAATTTAAAATCACACACACACACACACACACATATATATATATATAAGACTTGTTTTGGCTCATAAAGCAAGATGCTTTGAAGGACAATGATCTTTAATGCAACTTGCATGTTAAATAACAATCAAAGGACACGTTAAAGTCTTGCTTGACTTGATTAAATAAGTAATGCAATTAATATACAATGTGTTATATATCTCGTCGTCTCCACAACCTCAATAATTAAATTACTCTTTAATTAATTTCGTCTTTGAGGAAAATAGCAAGCATGTAGCAGTATTAAAAAGATCAAACAAGGGACAATAACAATATTAAAAAAAAAAAAACCGAAATAAGTGTTTCATTCCATGTGTGCCTCCAATATATATGGAGCAATTTTTTTATTTATTATTATTATTATTATTATTTATAAAAATGAAGAAACCACAATTTATTAAAAAAGAAAACAACACAAAAGTAACACAGAAAGAAGATAACAAAATATCAGTCTAAAACTAAAAAAAGACAACAAAACAGATAAGAAGACTACACATCCACCAATAACAGATGACTATATATTGGTGGATGAGGAGACTGTAAAAATCACTGAGAAGCATTAAGTGGCGGAATCAGTCACATCGCTTTATGAGATGCTAAAATATGCTAAAATTATCTGTAGCAGCTACCAAGGATTTCACGAAATTGAGGCTTCTTTGAAAAGTTACTAAAATAATGCATGCCGCACTCTGCAAAGTTGCTATCATCCCACATATGGAAAGTTTTGGTGCCACCATCCTTATCCTGTGATACACTTGAATGGAAAATGACATTGTCTTCAATGGTTACTGTTTTTGCATTGGAGCTAGATGGAAATCTTAAAGAGCATAGTACAATGATTTAAAAACAATATCAACCTTGAATGATGTTGTTTCTTTTATGTTTGTGTATGAATATATATATAAATATATATATAGATATTGTGTTTGTGTGTGAGTGTGTGTGTGTGTGTGTGTGTGTGAGTGTGTGTATCAAATGATGAATGGTTTGATTCCATAGAACTAATTAATTAGCTTATGGCAAAACTATAAGGACTACAAATGAAATGATGGTTTTCTTTGAAAGTCCTTCATTTATAATTAACAAGGAAAGGGACATGCATGGTGATTAATCGCATTAAGTTAGTGGGGACTTTTGATTTCCTCTTTGTTCTTTGTCGGTGGAGAAGTACCAGGAAAAAAAAACAGAATATAATATTCCAGCAGTTACCAAGGGCCATCTTTTGTAAGTTGTAATGTTGAGACTTAAAAATTAATCTTCACTGCAAGTGCAACACCTTCTAAATTAATATATACACATGCATATTTAATTACTTCAATCAATTTCATCGATCGTATGTCATTGTATAAGTATTAATTCTTCATTTGTGACAGCTTTTAAACAATAACATACACCCCATGCAAGATGAACGTAACAGATATTTTGATATATCTGTTAATCTATATATGTGTGTGTATATGCATGTATATTTCAAGTTAGTCCAAAAAAAATGATTAGCTTTCATAATAATTGGTCCTTTTAATTTCATGACTAAGTTTTGACGTCAACCTAGCTATATATATATATATATGTATATATATACTGGCTCATATATAAACCATGCTAGTTAAAGCTTTGAATGAATACGGAGAAATAGAGTGGTTTTATCAAAAATAAATAAATAAATAAAACAAAATAAAACTCTTTTTGTATATCATGAGCTATCTTACAAAAAGTTTAATTTTTTTTTCTTTTGTTATGTCCCATGGAGCCAAAAAGGCAAAGGGACCAATCTGATCTAAACTAAAAGATAATATTGACAAAAGGAATTTCTGACAAAAAAAATACAAATTTATATTTAATTAATTACTTATATAATTTGCTTTGGAAGTGGTTCTTTTCTCAAAGGTAGCAGCGCATACTTGAAAAAAAAAATGTATACCTTTGTTGGATAGTTTTTTGTAATCAATAATTGATTTGGTGGTTTATGGTGAAATTAAGAACTTAATTAGAAATTTTGTCATGGTTTAGGGACAATGAATGAAGAGTTGAAAAGGGGCCCTCCTCAAAGCTGGAAACAGCATGGATTTGAGGTGCTTTTAGAAATCAAGTATTGTTTATGAGCATATATAGACTACTACTCTTATTATTTGGTTTCACACTTTTGATTTAATCTAAAATTAATCAGGATCACATGAACTCAATCAAGCTTTTGTATAAATATATATACCCCTCCAATCATTCATTCATCTAAATGGAATTAACTACTATTTGATTTTTTTTATAATTCATATGTATATCATTGTTATTTATATAAAATTGGATAAATTATGTTTACCCAAAAAAACAAGCTTCTTGATTTATATCAATCATTCATCTAAGTGGAATCAACTACTATTTGATTATTTTATAATGCACATGTATATTGTTGTTAATTATATAAAAAAAAAAACAAGTTTCATGATTTATATTATTACCTAAAAAGCAAGCTTCAAACCTAATTCTTCCTCTGAAGAATGGTTGTTCTCATAGTTTATATAATAAAAATTCTTTTGATAGTTTGGATAATAACACAATTTTTTCGGATCATAAAAAAAATTATTTGAAAAACTTAAAATCTTACTTTAGATATCACATTTGTTTTAACATAACTATAAACTTTTTTGCGATTTGATGCATGTTATAAAGAACAACAATAAGGATGATAAACAACATGTATATTATGTTACCTATCATTATATTTATTAAGACCATATTCAAGCTACTATTTTTAAGATTCATTAAAATAAAATAGCAAGTAAAGAAGTAACATATTAGTAGAAATGATAACAATATAAGAGAAAATATCTAAATATCCACTATTAACAGAGGAAGACTGACACCGTAGTGACATCAAAAATTTGTCAAAAATGAACCATATCTTGTTTTTATCCACTGTTTAAAATATTTTAAGAAAAAAAAACACAAGATTTCCCACAACAATCAAGCTTCCTTAAAAAAAAATAAAAATGAAATTAAAAAATAAAGTGAAAGAGTAACTGTCCCAACAGACATTAATTCCCCCAAAGTGAGAGAGAGCATGGTGAAGAAAAGGCACATGCAAGAGAAACCAAAGATATATATATATATATATATATTATATTTAATAAACTACTGCCCCCCCTTGAACTCCAATCAGAATTCACACCTACTAGACTTTTGATTGATGGTTTGAGGCCCCCTCCCTTCCTTCCCATCCCTTTATCTGCTGCTTTTTGTAGCTCATCCCTCATCTTCATTCTCCATGCTCCATTCCCTCAGCTGAGTGTGCTCTTCTCACACCATCCTCAGCAATTGTTTCACTGCTCTGCTCTATTTCCTGATCATCTGTCTTCCTCCACTAATCCACTGTACTACTACTGCCCAATCTTTTTCTCCTACATTCTCTATTATCTTGTCCAAAGCCTAGTATTAAGACTAATTAATACTAGCTAGCTAGTTAAAATAACTAATTAGGCCCACTTCTTCTTATTTGTTATATAACATCTTCTTCTTATCTTCTTCTTCTTCTTCTTCTTCTTCTTTTCTTGGGAGCAGTACTATTATTGAAATGGGAAGACACTCCTGCTGTTACAAGCAAAAGCTAAGGAAAGGACTTTGGTCTCCAGAAGAGGATGAGAAGCTCTTGAGGCATATATCCAAATATGGTCATGGCTGCTGGAGCTCTGTTCCCAAACTAGCTGGTACACCTATCTCTCTTTACACTTAGTCTACAACAACAACAACAACAACAACAACAATAATGCTAATAATTGCTTAAAAATATTCACATGAAAACTATTTCTTATTTTTAATTTGCAGGTCTTCAGCGTTGTGGGAAGAGCTGCAGATTGAGGTGGATAAACTACTTGAGACCTGATTTGAAAAGAGGTGCATTCTCACAGCAGGAGGAGAACCTCATTATCGAACTCCATGCAGTCTTGGGCAACAGGTATCATTAAATTTATATATAACAATTCTGATTCACCCCAAACTTCTCTGCTGATAATAAACCTCTTTTTTTTTAAAAAAAAATATATATATATATTTTTATTGTCTTTCAATTCACAGGTGGTCTCAGATTGCTGCACAGTTGCCAGGAAGAACTGACAACGAAATAAAAAACTTATGGAACTCATGCATAAAGAAAAAATTGAGGCAGAGAGGCATTGATCCCAATACACATAAACCACTCACTGAGGTGCATGAGGCTGGAGAAGATAAGGCCCCCCCTGACAACGTTGACCACCTTTCACCCAAGACAGCAGTTGAATCAGCTTCTAGTTTGATGCCAGTTATGAACTCAACAAGTACTTCAATGGGATATATTCCCATTGCTGCTGATTGTGGAAGCAGCAGCAATAGCAGCAGCAACAACAACAACAACAACAGTCAGACACTTATCTGGTTCAACCCAGAGTTGAACAGCAACTGCAACACAATGCTCTCCTCTACTTCCATGGGTCTGAAGCCAATCATTGACCTCCATCTAGAGAACACTAGCAGCAGTGGCAGCACCCTTCCTTACTGGGAGGCTGGTAATCCAAGTAACAGCAGTGGAAGTACAGTAACTAATACAAATGGAATTGAGTTGCAGAGCAATGGGAATGGTTCCTTCTTTGACAACAGTTTCTGCCAGTGGGCTGACTTAGCACCTGCTAAACAAGTTCAGATCCAAATTGAAGCTGAACCCGAGGACCTCAAATGGTCAGAGTACCTCCAAGGTTCCTTTTCAGTACCAGGAGCAACCATTCATCGCCAACAACCACCTTTGTACAGTGACATTAAGTCTGAGAACCACCAGCTTTGAGATTGATGGCTTCAATACTTGGCACCAAAACCAGCTTTTGAACAGATTCAGACATATTTAGATACATCAACTCTTGATTGAACATATCTTCTCTGATTCTTGAAGGTGTGATGTGTCATAGAATTTTATTTTATTTTTTCTCTCTTTTCTTTACTATGTTGTTGTTATTATTATTATTATGATGTAAATAGGATTCTTATGCACTGTTGAAGCTCCATCAACCTTTTACTTATCTTCTTGAGAATTGAAGGGATGAGAAGCGCAGAATAAAGCTTGTTTACAATATCATCATGTTGGATTATTACCATTACGAGTACAACACCTTTATTTTCTGAAGGCATATGCATGAATGAAGTCTGTCCATTTTTCTCTGGTTCACTCACTCATCTTTGACAACTGCATTAATTAATCTTCAGTCTGCATATTTTGTGCCAAAGTCATGAAATGGATAGAATTGAATTGAATTGGCTCTATGATATAGAAAAATCACATAAAAGAATAGCAACAGATAAATAAAAGGACCATCAAATCAAGTTCAAGTCATCCACAGAGAGTTGTAGCCAGCTACAGCTCTAGGGAAAGTGACCCGGCGTAAATTAATGGAAAAGCATATCAGTTTGTCTCTTCTAAGCAAAAGTAGAAGAACAGATGCGTGAGACACATGTCTATATGCATGTTTGTAACTTGTTAAGTGGTTTCAATTATGTAAGTCTTTGATATTTTAGAAGAGTCTGACAATGAAGTGCTTGCTCTGCTCTTTGTGTCATCATCCTCTAGAGTACATATACAGTAGTGGTGCCAAAAACTACAAGGTACGAGCTATGAACACTCGAGAAGATAGAGGTCTTGTAGGACTCTAGGACCATCATCTATCAAGTCTATAACCTTGTATGTTGATTTTGTGTACTTTTGTCATGTTCATTCGTTGATTAATTCTTATCCTTTCACAAGAAACTGTGGGCGATGGTGCTTTTGTGGGCACACACACACACACATTAGTCTACACAGACACAGAGAGAAAGAGGCCATTAATTTGGAGTTCATAGCTAGCTATAAAACCATGTCATCATGAAAGCAATGACTTTAACTTGTTAGGAGACAAAGTGATTATAAAAGAAATTCATGAGACTTCATTTAAACTTTTCAAGTGCACCGACTAATTGATGATATATCTAGTTGAAATTATTAGGAAGGGGTGAGACAATATCTTAAAGAGGACTTAAGTGAGCTTGTTGAGTCCTTGTAGGTTTATAATGAACATTGAAGAAAAAGGGATGCTAAAAACAAATGGGGTGGTCTGTGATCGAGTGCATATTTATGATCAAAATGGTTCTTAATTATGATCCATAATCATCAGTAAACAAAATACCATATAAATCAGAGGTTATGCCAGTACCTTTGGATGTTAAGAGAACCAAAATACTGATTTTTTTTTTAATTAGGAAAAACTATATGATACTTATTAATTGAAGATAATTTAACTGCTATTGACTTTTGATCAATTGCCACCCAATATCATGTGTATAGTGTTTGTATATTTATTAAAGAGACGGGTTCAAGACTCAATTCAAGCATAATAGAGGTTATTGAGGTAATAATTCAACATACATTAATGTTTTGTCTATTTTGTCAAAAGAAAAAAAGAATTTAATTACAAAACAGACAAACAAACTATAGATTTCAAACATCATATAATTGGGTCGATATAAGAATCCAAATAAACTAATTCCAATTGGTCAAGTTAAGGACTTTCCATCTCACACCCCCGTAAGTAGGTCCTCACAAATAATTTGATCTCAACAATTATAGTGTTGATCTATTTGTGTGCTTGAGTAGCTTCAAGCTTGAAAAATATTAAAATTTATTTTATAAAATTAAAAATCATTGAATCTTATGTAAGTGTTTTTAAAGTAAGTTGGGAACAAATTTTAAGCTTCTTCCAATGCCAAATAGATTTGAGATAAATTTATTTATTTATTTATTTATTTTTTAATAAAACTGGATAAAAATACAAATTTATTATTTAAAAAGTACAACAACATGAAACCATACTATACATGAAAAGATAAAAAAATAATAAAAAAAAAGAACAAAAGGGGTTGGGATAGATTATTAGGAGAGAATAATATGCTTACAAACATCAAAACAAACTAAATAAATAAAAAAGAGAAATCAAAGATGCATCGGTGTTATGTTAAAAGTCCAAATTTTAGTACTAGAAGGGTGGGGCCTCACTAGTAGTGAGGGCACTGTTTTTAGCACTAGAAGAGTTGTAACGGAAGTCAAATGAGCACCTAACAGTAGAAACAAAATTACTAGTAAAACCTCTTTGTGAATCTTGAAATGAACATATGATTGATTTTAGTAATAATAGAAATAGGGGCAAGAGAATACTAGTTGAAAATATGCTTATTTTTTTCGAACTAAATGTTCAGAGAATAGCTCTCACAATGAGGACTCCAGCCATCGCGATGTTGAGATTTCAAGTTGGCAAGCAAAGAGGCCCATGTATTCGATATAGATTGAGGAAAAGTTTACTAGCCCAAAAATTTGGCCAAAAATGCCAATGAGTATTCTGAGCTCACATCTCATGAAGAAGTGATAAGTGGTACCCACAAATCTATGTCTAAGAACACATGTAAATGGTATTACATTTCCGCTTAGCCAATATTTTAAGGTAAAGATTTTATTATCTCATAACAACAGATTGAATATTACCGGTTTATGTGGTAAGCCACTCTCCAAACAGAATTATAGAAAAGACATTTGAGACTACTATCGATGAGGAATTTTATAAAAAGATATATCTAAAAAAAGATAATTACTTGTTAAGGAGGCTGATTAATTTTTTATAAAGGATCAATTAATTTATAACATTATAAATTTGTCAAAAAAAAAATTTTTTTTTAAGTAAATAAACCCAATTCATTTAAACTAAAACTTTAGAGGATACCAAGGAACACAAAGTAGAGAAACACAAATAGAGTCCAATGAGATTGAAGACACTTAACAAACTTAACAAAAACAAACAACAATTATTACCTACTAACCAAAACACACAAAACCCTGATAGGAGCAAAACACAGAGGTATGTTAATATGAATAACTTAATCCCATCCTCCTTTGTTCTTTAATATCCATTAAAATCTATCCGCCATCCAAAAACCTCATGCATATATTGACCAGGATGAGAACGGCCTGGAGGATATATGATTCAATAGTCATGGGCCAAGCCCAACTCTAGTTTTTTTATACCAGAAACAATATCGCTTCCTATTTCATTATTTACATGTTTCTACATAATAATAAATTTCTCATGTTACAAACGTTTTCATATATACCGAGACAATCAAGATCAAGTGGTGATCATTTTGATTGAATTTTGATCCTTTGCTAGGCGTATCAAATAATAACAATACTAAAAATTCATCAATATATATAGTCATAATAAACTAAGTCCAAACATTGGTCCCCCTTCTGAATTTTTGATTCTCACATACATCATTCATACAAGCGCTAATAGACAATAATGACTTGATCATACAACTGACACAAAGGACATTTTATGCACATGGACCCATCTTTGATTGATGTATTTTAAGTGATCCATACCCAATTACACGTCTAAGATAGGGACACCAAGATTCTTAGAAATCCTAAAGTCATACAATATATCAATAAAGGCCATATATAAAAAATGCTCTTTTGTAGAGAGACATGAGTGGATGTTAACCTATGATCAAGCTGCACCATTTATTAGTTTTAGAAGAGCTCAACCAATTGAGTCTGCCATCATATGAATTTGTTTTATTGACTTTATTAATTATTCATCACATAAAATCTCTATATGTAAGTCCAAACCAATCCTCTCCACTAAACTGATCCAAATTTCACACTCTCCACATCCATTCACTATCCCATGTAGGTCCTGCAATTAAATTGACCATTCAACAACCATAATCACTAGTGCATGATGTAGGTCCATGTGTAATTTGGAAAATATAATATATAACTTAATCATGGTGATAAGGTTATCTATCTCATCTAATTAAAACGTTTAACCAAGAATATACATCCACGGATAATTAATGAGTTAAAGCTTGATACATAACTTTGCCATCCCGTGCCATAAAATTCCAAAGAATACATAACGCTTGGTTAGTCATTTTCCTCCGCACTCCTAATTAATACTCAAATGTACGGATGCATTATTCATTTATTTGGTGGCCTAATTGAATTCTTAATCTATATATTATTATTATTAATAGAATATAAGTGTTTCAACATGAAAGTTTATTAAAAGACATATAGACACACACCAATTACAATGGTTTATTTTATCCTCGACGAGGATCTATTAACTTAAATAAGCATCACATAAAATAATAAAAAAATTTATTTACAGACTCATAAAATTTATAAAAATTAAATAAAAATAATAAATTCTCTTACCAGGAAATTGATATAATTTCTCCTACGTACAAAAAAATCCACTTAAGAGTGATTTAAGTAGTGTTGATTTTTTTTTTAAATAAAGTGGATAAACCACAATTTATTGAAAAAGAGGAACAAAATAGTACAAACTCAAAGCAGAACAAACTCAAACAACGACAACTAAACAAGAAAGACTGGGTTGAAACCTCACCAGTAGTAAGGTTAACATCAAATAACCAAGAAAAAAAAACAGAGATAAGAAAGGAAAACTAGGTCGTGAAAAACAACTATCCTGAGTCAGCGCAGACTTTGGGCCAGCGAGAAAGATAAAGTGGACTACTCCTGATTCAAGTTAAGCCCAGTGTCGCCGGAGAGGCTTGCAACTCTTGTGCTCAAGAAGCTGAGTGAGCGTTTGATTCTCTGAAAGACTTCGGTGTTTACCTCCAGTCGATTTTGAACAACCTTATTAACAACTAACAACATCAATAATTATTATTCAAATTAATTATAACACCTAAATTTTAAACTCACTAGTTCGCAAACCTAGACACCTCAAATATTCTCCGTTTTATTTTTTGTTTGGCTTGCATGACACTTTCACATGAAAACATTAATAAGTCATTCATGCCATCATTTTCACTTTTAGTCCACTTGTAACACTGAATAAATTGTAACACTTTTTCTCTCCTCATAATCTTAATATAATATTAATTATCCAAGTAACTAAAATCCAATTTGAGTATGAGATTGGTCAATTACAGTCAACAAGTTTAAGTCTTTAATTAACCTCACAGAATTAGGGTGACTTTTTACCTTTTAAGTGGACCCCACACGTGGGTGCTCAGTGCTCTTATGAGGTGCTAAATGAGGATAAGAACCAAAGTACATGGCCCACCGTGGCAACCCAAAAAGGACACGTTTTCTCTAGAAGTGGGCCCAAAGTGACATGGCCACACCCGTGTGTCGTTTCTATGTCTGGCTGTTCTGTTCCTCTCTTTATCCACCGTTTATTTTACCTCGAGATGAACAAAACAATATATCAGTTTTTTTCTGCTAAAATTGGTAAATTGGAAGGGTATATTCGTCATTTTAAAACATTTTTATATAATTAAATAAGAGTAGTGAGAGAGGCCAACCAGAGTCACAGACACTGTGCTGTGCCTTTTCGGATTTCCGAGAGATAATTAAGATGGCAACGGAGGAGGAGGAGACGATCCTGGCCGTCCATTCACCCACCGACGACTCCGACGGCGAGGATGACCACCTCTCAGCCAGACGGATGTCACAGCTCTCCATCGAGACTTCAGAGGGGGAGGTTGCTGACGGGGAGCTCTCCGACAATGATGATGTTCATGAGTCACCGTCGCCGGTCGTAGTGTTTGGGTCGCTCCCAGTGACTCCGGTGAGGAGGAGGAGAGGGAGGCGAGGGAAAGGGAGAGATGGGTGGGTGGAGAGGCAGTGGGAGAGACGGCGGAAGAGAGAGGAGGGAGAGTGTCGGCTGCTCGTCCGACGAAACGGACGGCCAGGATGCATTACCATGGATATTGATGAAGTGAAGGCTTGTCGGGAACTTGGGATCGAACTCCAGCCGTTGGATTGGACTGTCGGCTTCTCGGGATCTGCGCTGGATACAAGCAGCGGTGGAGATTCTCCTGTTCCTAACTGGAGGATCTCCAATCCAGGTACTCACTTGACTTACTAGTAATATGTTACGAGATGTAATCATACGATAGTATTATTATTATTATTATTATTATTATTATTATTATATTTATATTTATCTTATCGTCGTAGTCATGGTACCTTGTCATGCATATATATATATATATATGAAATAATTATGCAGATCAAATATATTATTATGGGTGAATGAGGAGGACCAGAGCAGGCACACAAGTACGCATCAGTGGCTGGTGCTTTTAAACTTTTGATTTAATTTTTAGGCAACTAATTAAACCAGGAAGTTAATTTGTTGATGTAATGATGCATGATCAGTTTGTGATATATAGTATGTATGCTTTGATGCAGGTGATAATCCGGAGGACGTGAAGGCCAGGCTGAAGATGTGGGCACATGCTGTGGCACTGGCTTCATCAACCAGCTTCAGCGGATGAGAACCATTTCCATTTATCCCTTAATTTTGTACATTATATATATATATATATATATATATGGTTAATTAGGTTGAGACTGTTGTAATTACAGTTTGAATTTTTTGAGTAAGCATTTTGGTTGTCTTGTAACCTGTGCATCTTTTGTTCTAATCAATGTTTTCGTAATCGGACCGGAAAATGAACCGGCCAAACAACTAGTCATGGATCAATCGGTTAAACCGAATAACCCGGTTTAGTTGAACCGGATGACGTAATATATATATTAATACAAGTATCAATTATCCAAGCTCACATGTATTTCATTATTTCAAGGGTAATTCAAACAAATGAAAATAACTACAACATGATATCAAATAAATAAAAACAAAATGGTAAAACAATAGACCAGGTGTTCCCATGATGTGTTACAATCGGCGGCATGGATCAGTTCTCCGAGTGCCAAGTACCCGTGCTCGCTCGGTGACTCCAGCAGCATGTCCAGCGCCGTCAAACCTGTATGGTTTCTTGCATTCACTTCTATCCCTTCTTTGTTTAATAGACTCTGTAAGAAAGCCATGAATCCATGAACCAATTAAGCATCAATATAATTATATATATATACATAGAGTTGTCTTCTGGCTATAGCATGGTGTAAGATGGTGTTGCCTTTGTCATCTTGGAGATTCAAAAGCTCATTAAAATCATCATCAACCTCTAGCTTCTTCATTAAGAACTCAAGTGTCTCAAAGGAGTTGGACTGAACGGCGAGGTGGAGGATGCTTTAATTTTGGTATGTGAGTGCTGTTGTTGACTCTAGACATACCTTGAGAGTTCTTCCAAAATGTCAATCCTGGCTTCCATGGCTATGGTGTGGATTGGTAACTTCCATCTTTGTCTTTCAGAAAACAAAGATGAGAGCCAATCTTTATGATCAAAAGCTTAACTATTTCGAGGTGGCCATTAGATGAAGCCAAGTGCAGTGCTGAAAGACCTCTGGGGTTGAGCTCTAAAGCAAGATGAGGGTTCCTAATGATGAGCTCATTTGTTAAGTCAGTATATCCAAGTGAAGCTGTAATATGGAGTGGGTTGTGATCACTAGATGCAGGGATGCTGCTCAGGCTGTGAAGGAGGAGCTCTGAGGAGGCTGTGTCAAAACTCAAAAGAATCAAAAAGAACTTAAACTTAAAAGTTTAAAAATAAAAAAAATTAGAACCGGGGTCAACCCGGCCGGTTCGGCGGGTTTGACCGAGTTTGACCGGGTCAACACCCGGTCAATGATTTATATTGAACCAGACCGTGTTAGGTAGCAAGCTGCTACTAGGTCCAACCCATGGTCAGATGGTTTTGTTGACTTGTCCAAGTCATTGTGCGTATTTTTGGGTTTTCACTAGAGGGCTCTTTAACACCCACTTCCCTTTCGTTTTTACCAAGGGGTGAAAGGAAAAGAAGAGGATCAGTTGGGCTGAAAAAGGGAGAACAAAAGAAAACAAGGAGAAGAAGAAGATTGACTCCTTGGAATGATGTTTTGATTGATTCATCTTCAAGGAGATTTGGTAAGCTCTTGCTAGAGTGTTCACCTGAGCATGTTTGCTCGCTTTGTTTTGTTTTTTTCTTCTTGTAATTGTGATCTTAAGTTAGGGCATCAACTTGAGATTGATTGTGTAATTTGTTCTCCCCTGCTTTTCAGTGAAAAATTGCTTGCCGATGCCCCGTGGTTTTTCCCTCGCTTTTGTAGGGGTTTCCACGTAAAAATCGAGTGTGTTTTCTTTTGCTTGTTTACTTGGTTGTGAGTGTGTAACTTTCATTTTTCTCTAAGTGTGATCCGATCAGAATTGTTTTCTCCCCGTCAGTGGTATCAGAGCTTTGGGTTCGAATAGAGGAAATGGAAGGAAGTTCAGGCACCATGGTGAAGCTCAACAACTCTAACTGGATGTTGTGGAAGCCCAAAATGGAAGACATCTTGTATTGCAAGGAGATCTTTGACCCAATTGAGTATAAGGGAGAAAAGCCGGATGATGTAGAAGAGAAGGCATGGAAGAAGATGAACCGAGTTGCTATCGGCACTATTAGACAATGGTTTGATGATTCAGTATTTCATCATGTTTCCAGTGAAACTTGTGCCTATGCTTTGTGGACCAAATTGGAATCTTTATATGAAAGGAAGACAGCAGGGAACAAAGCCTTCTTGATTAGGAAATTGGTGAATTTGAAATATCAAGAAGGAGGTTCTATTGCAGAGCATTTGAATGAAGTTCAAAGCATTGTGAATCAGTTGGCCTCTATGAAGATGACTTTGGATGATGAGCTTCAAGCTCTCTTGCTCTTGAGTTCACTACCGGATAGTTGGGAGACATTGGTGGTCTCCCTCAGTAATTCTGCACCTAATGGGGTGCTCACCATGACTCTTGTGACATCAAGCCTCCTAAATGAAGAAACTAGGAGACAGTCCACTAGTTCAGAGAGATCGGCTGCTTTTATCACTGAACAAAGGGGAAGGCGCAAGAGTCGTGGACCTCAAACCCGTGGGAACTCAAAGGGAAGATCCAAGTCAAGAGGGAAGAAGAAAATTGAATGCTACTATTGTCATCAGTTTGGGCACATGAAGTATCAATGCCCAAAGCTCAAGAAAGTGGAGAAAGACAAGACTCAATCCAAGGATGACGAGAATGCCGCAGCTGCTGTCTCGAGTGATGTGGTGATCTTATCTGTAGAAGAATGTCTTCATGTATCCTCCTCAAGCATTGAGTGGGTGGTAGATAGCGGTGCCTCATATCACGCTACTCCAAGAAAAGAATATTTCTCATCCTACAAGGAAGGTGACTTTGGCACAGTCAAGATGGGCAACTCTAGCCACTCATAGATTATAGGAAGTGGTGACATATGTCTTGTCAGTGATATGGGTTGTTCCATTACTTTGAAGGATGTGAGGCATGTCCCGGATCTCAGGTTGAATTTGATGTCTACTTTGGCCTTAGACAGACAAGGTTATGAAAGCTATTTCGGAAAAGGATGTTGGAAGCTCTCCAAGGGTTCACTGGTTGTTGCAAGAGGAGAAGTTTGTTGCACATTGTATAAAACTCAGCTGAAGATGAACAAGGATGGCTTGTTTGCAATGGAGAACGAAACTTCTCCAAACCTATGGCACAAGAGGTTGGCTCATATGAGTGAAAGAGGTCTCCAAATTCTTACAAAGAAGGAGCTGATCCCCTGCAACACTGGTACATCTTTAGACCCATGTGATTTTTGTGTAATTGCTAAACATCACAAAGTATCTTTTCAGAGCTCTTTCAATAAGAAAACTGAGGTGCTCTCAGTTGTCTATTCTGATGTGTGTGGCCATTTGAAGTGAAGACTTTGGGTGGTAACATGTACTTTGTTACGTTCATTGACAATGCATCAAGGAAGCTTTGGGTATATTTGCTGAAATCCAAGGCTCAAGTATTTCAAATGTTCCAAGAGTTTCATGCTAAAGTTGAAAGAGAGACAAGCAAGCTGTTGAAGTGCATTCACACCGATAACGGTGGTGAATATGTTTCCAAGGAATTTGAAGGATATTGTAGAGCTCATGGAATTCGTCATGTCAAGACAACACCGGGAACACCTCAACACAATGGAGTAGCCGAGAGAATGAATCGTACCATTGTAGAGAAAGTGAGGAGTTTATTGAAGATGGCTAGACTGCCGAAGGTTTTCTGGGGAGAAGCAGTGTTGACAGCTGCTTACTTGATCAATAGGTCACCATCAACTCCTTTGGAAAGTGATATTCCAGAAAGGGTGTGGACAAGGAGAAATCCCTCCTATGCACACTTGAAGGTTTTCGGGTGTAGAGCATTTGTTCATGTCCCCAAAGAGCAAAGGTCCAAGTTAGATGACAAAGCAATCCCATGTGTGTTTTTGGGCTATGGAGATGAAGAGCTGGGATACAGGCTGTGGAATCCTGAAAAAAGGACAATTGTGAGAAGTAGAGATGTAGTCTTTTATGAAGATCAAAATGGAATAAGTGATGTGCAAGTCAAGCCAATCACTCAGGCAGAACCATTTGTTCAAGGTAAACAAACCATTCAGACCGAACCAACTGGGCAGTCAGGGCAAACTATTCAGACCGAGCATAATGTACAGTTTGACTCTGATATGCATGTAGAACCGATCGTGCAGAGCCAAGATGTTTCAAGCCAACCTCAAACTTGTAGATTTGAAAATGTCAGAGGAATGCAAGATGCACCTTTGGGAAGAAACATTGAGCAAGATGAGAGCTCAAACATACAAGTCAGGAGGACAGCTAGAGAACACAAACCATCTCAAAAATATCCATCCTCAGATTATATCCTTCTTACTGATATGGGGGAGCCCGAGACACTTCAAGAGGTGAGTAATCTTGAAGATAAAGGTAAGTGAATGGAAGCTATGCAAGAAGAGATGGTTTCCCTACAAAAGAATGACACCTATGAGCTTATAGAGCCCCCAAAAGGAAAGAAAGTTCTAAGAAACAAATGGGTGTTCAAGTTGAAGAATGACAACCAAAATCAAGTTAAGTACAAAGCTCGGCTAGTAGTGAAAGGTTTTGGTCAGGTGAAGGGGGTAGATTTTGATGAAGTGTTCTCCCCTGTTGTGAAGTTATCATCCATAAGAGTTATTCTTGGACTTGCAGCAAGCCTAGGACTGCACATAGAACAAATGGATGTTAAAACGGCTTTTCTTCATGGCGATCTTCAAGAAGAAGTGTACATGGCACAACCGGAAGGTTTTGTGAAAAAGGGACATGAACACTTAGTTTGCAAATTGAAGAAAAGTTTGTATGGGCTAAAGCAAGCTCCTCGACAGTGGTATTTGAAGTTTGACTCGTTTATGAAGAGTCAGGAGTACACAAGAACAACTGCAGATCATTGTGTATATGTGAAGAAGTTTGGCAAAGACAACTTCATCATCTTACTACTTTATGTTGATGATATGCTTATAGTTGGGAAGGATAATGCATTGATATGTAAGCTAAAGGTAGACTTATCTAGATCTTTTGACATGAAGGATCTTGGTGAAGCAAACCAAATCCTTGGAATGAGAATTCTGCGTGACAAGAAGGCTAAGAAGATATGGTTGTCACAGGAGAAATATGTTGAACGAGTGCTTGAAAGATTCAACATGAAGACTTGCAAGGCTGTAAGTTCTCCTTTTGCTTCTCATTTCAAGTTGAGTAAAAGCATGTGCCCAACCACAGAAGAAGATAAGGAGAAGATGGGTTTCATTCCTTATTCTTCAGCAGTAGGGAGTTTAATGTATCTAATGGTATGCACAAGACCCGATATCGCTCACGCAGTTGGTGTTGTGAGCAGGTATCTCTCAAATCCAGGAAAAGAACATTGGGAAGCTGTTAAATGGATATTTAGGTATTTGAGAGGGACATCAAAGATGTGTTTGAGTTTTGGAAGCTCAAAACCAATTTTGAAGGGTTTTACTGATGCTGACATGGCTGGTGATGCTGATGGAAGAAGATCCCTGTCAGGTTATGTTTTCACTTTCGCAGGGGGAGGAGCTGTGTCATGGCAATCAAAGCTGCAAAAATGTGTAGCTTTATCCACAACAGAAGCCGAATATATTGCTGCAATAGAGGCAGGAAAAGAGATGGTGTGGATGAAGAGTTTTCTCCAAGAATTGGGAAGAATACAAGAGGAATATGTAGTGTTCTGTGACAGTCAAAGTGCCATTGATCTAAGTAAGAATGCTACATATCATTGCAGAACCAAGCACATCGATGTTCGTTACCATTGGATCCGAGATGCACTTGAAGAGCATATGTTCAAAATAGAGAAGATCCATACTGAAGACAATCCCTCAGATATGTTGACCAAAGGGGTCCCTAAAGCAAAGCTGAAGATGTGCTCAAAGGTAATTGGCATGGACTCTAAGTAAGGAGTCATGTTGGTAAATCTCTCCCATTAGTTTTAGAGGAAGAGATTTCTGTTAAGAAAATAAAAGTTCAAGACAATGTCCAAGCTCATTGAGAGTGATGGACCAGTTGGAGAAGTGTAAGCCAGAATGTACACATTGTATGCAATCTGTGAGCAGGTTGTGTGGTTGATCTTATTCTCTTGGTTTGGAGGGGGAGATTGTTAGGTAGCAAGCTGCTACTAGGTCCAACCCATGGTCAGATGGTTTTGTTGACTTGTCCAAGTCATTGGGGGTATTTTTGGGTTTTCACTAGAGGGCTCTTTAACACCCACTTCCCTTTCGTTTTTACCAAGGGGTGAAAGGAAAAGAAGAGGATCAGTTGGCTGAAAAGGGAGAACAAAAGAAAACAAGGAGAAGAAGAAGATTGACTCCTTGGAATGATGTTTTGATTGATTCATCTTCAAGGAGATTTGGTAAGCTCTTGCTAGAGTGTTCACTGAGCATGTTTGCTCAGTTTGTTTTGTTTTTCTTCTTGTAATTGTGATCTTAAGTTAGGGCATCAACTTGAGATTGATTGTGTAATTTGTTCTCCCTGTTTTCTAGTGAAAATTGCTTGCCGATGCCCCGTGGTTTTTCCCTCGTTTTGTAGGGTTTCCACGTAAAATTGAGTGTGTTTTCTTTTGCTTGTTTACTTGGTTGTGAGTGTGTAACTTTCATTTTCCTCTAAGTGTGATCCGATCAGAATTGTTTTCTCCCCGTCAGACCGGACTGCTGGCCGATTCCCGGTTCTACCGGTCCGACCGGCCGATCTGGTCCGGGTTTCAAAACATTGGTTCTAATAGCCGGCGGAGCAAACATTCCTGGAAATACTGATCTTCTGTTCTAATAACCGGTGGAGCAAACTGTTGTTATTTGACTAAGTCCGGCAAAGTCATGCATTTGTTGGTAACCATATATATATCTATGTTGGGAATGATGGATAGGATAATATATAGTCCCACATCGAATATCTAACTAGTAAGGGACCGAAGCTACATATGAAATTGTGGGGGCAAAAAATATCACGAAAAAACTTAAAAATAAATAGAATTTAGAGATGTCTTTACCGCAGTTATTAAAATTATGGTGTCTCTACACTATTGATTATGGTGACCAATTCTGAATTCTTCATTTTCTGATATTTTTTATTTTGCACATATATAATAACCTTGCTATTATTAAATAAACCAATCACTTGAGGAAAGTGGTGGTGATCATTAATACATCCAGTAGTAGTACCCACCAAAATCAACATTTTATCTAGCTCATATATATGCCTTTATTTTTTTATCATTCTGAGAAAGAGGATCGACACCTTTATCTATAGCATACTAGTGAGTTCATCTTTGGTTCGAGAGGTAGCTAGCCTGACTACTAGCGCCCTTATTACTATCAAGAGTCAAGACACAACCTAATAATTAAATACATGCCCAAATATATAGTGGTGAACAGTAATCATGGCCTGATGAGTTCTCTAGTCTCCAAGGTCATGGGTGAGTACATACTAACAGAAGAAGGTGCCGGAGATGGATAGATAGCCACTGTTGAATGCGTGGCGCTCAGTTCTATCTTAGTACCATGTTCATCACAACGATCATATCCACCAACAATAATAGTACTAGTATCCATGTCCTTCCTGTACTTGTACCATTTGGCACACAACAAGTAGAGCACAAAATTAAGACAACTAAGTATAGCTAAGAACCAATAGAAGAGGTCCAACCGATTCTTATTAAGGTCTATCCCATATAGCCATCCATGGCCGGTGGTTGTCCCTTTGGCCGTGACCGAGTTCACCACTCGCACGAGGACTGTGCTGAGGAAGTAGCCCAAAGGAAAGAGAGAGCCAAGAGAATGAAGTGGAGAGCGAGCGCAAACCCGATGGTGCCTCGCTGTAGAAGAAGTCCATGAGCCCAACCAACGTGAACATGTCAGCGATGCCGAACACCCCGTACTGGAATGACAACCAAAATAGGCTGATGCGCTTGCCGGTGTTGTTAAACGCGTCTCTTCGCTTCACCTCTATCAGAGCACCAATGGCCATGGAGATGGCCGAGAGGACAAGCCCAACACCCACCCTTTGCAGGGTCGTGATCCCATTTGGATGCCGTGTGAAGCGACGGGCGAATGGGATGAAGATGAACTCATAGACAGGGACTAGAGCTGACATGAAGATGAGAGGTATAACTGGAATGGAGGCAGCTGGGACTTTAAAAGAACCCAGATGGAGGTCCATTATGTTCCCTTGTTGCACCGTGAAGGTTTGTAGCTGGGCCAAGCATGTGTTCATGAGGATGGTGCTGCCCAGGATGGGCAGCATCCTTATTATAATCTTTCAGTTCTTCAACCTGACTCACTGTGCATACTCTCCATGGGTCTAATTGCAATGTTGAGCTTCTTGGCAGGATTATTGCCGCCTTGTCTAAGCATCTGAATTGTGTTGAATGAAGGATGATCTCTTCATCTTCAGCTTTGTTGTTGTTGTTGTTGTTGCTGCTAATGCTGCTGCTGCTGATATATTGCTGGTGCAGCTCATCTGGGTTCTCCGGCAAACTCAACTTCCTGTTCCTGATGGCAGCCACCATAACCTACACCATGCAATCCAAATATTATGGACATGATGATGTTTCATTAATTTTTATTTGCATATATATATATATATATGTGTGCGTATGTATACCTGAAAAAGTCTGATTAGGGGGCTGTCTTTGACTATCCTGACTCTGTAGAATGGTTTGCCTGCAGTGATGATGCAGAAGCCAAGGAAGGCGCATATCATGCCAATGAGGAAACCAAGAGCCCAGCTTCTCTCTGTGCTGACCCAAACGATGACCGTGACTCCAAGCGTCGCACCCAGTGTGATGCTCATCAGTAACCAGTTGAAGAAGCTGGCCACGGCCTTTCTTTCCTTTGGGTTGTTCTTATCAAACTGATCACCTCCCAGTGCAGGATAAGACCCTCTAATCCCTCCAAAACCCAACGCTAATAGAGACAAACTCAAGTAGAATATGGCAGCTTTTTTCCCCTCTAGTTTGCACGTAAGGCACTGTCCAGGTGGTCGGAGACTTGGCCTGTGAGCTTGGATTATAGCCAGTATATAGCCCTGTTTAATTATAAGATAATTTGTTTATAATTCATTCTGGATGATCATGATCTGAATTTTTTTATTATTTAGTACCAATATCTCGAAGCATGCAAAGAGTAGCACAGTGTTGAGCCTGGTAAGGTATGTGTCGGCGATGAAACCTCCAACAAGGGTGAGCAAGAAGGTTGATCCCAAAAAGTTAGTGAGTGTTGTTGCAGAGTCTGCAAGATTGAAGTGCATTACCAGCAAGAAGTAGAGCACCATGCTGACCATGTTTGCCACGAAGCCTATGTTCTCAAGCCCCGTCATAACTGCAAATCATATTCAACATGCATGCATTAGCGCATAATGAAATGGAACATAATATATTGTCATTTGTTGCTTAATTAAAGTCTCTAAATATGGTACTCTGCTTACAAAATATGAACATGGTGGCTCTGAATCCTCCTTTTCTCAAGCCTTGCTTGGTCTCATTGGTTAAGTTGGCTACCCCCTCCACTTCAGCCATTAACGGGTGTGTGTATATATATTTATATATGTGTGTGTGTGTGTTCCCGTGCTTAGGAACGTAGCGGAGTTACAGACACAGTTGATGAGAGAAAGAGAACATGAAAAGCATTCAGCAAGAGCATGTGTGTATCTTAGTTGCAGAAACAGGGATAATTGAGTGTACTGTGGAGGATGGGAAGGTTGGAAGTTTTGTATATATAATGCTCACTGGCTGAGTTCAGCCGGCAGAATGAATTTTCTATTTGTTTTATTCTATTAATTCACTCATCCAGGCCAAAACTTTAAGTTAAATAATATGTGCAAAATAAACAATGAATGGGAGTAGGTATTTTAATTCCCACCGCGCCACCCATGAAAGATACCAATAAATTGATAAATGGACTCACTGTGGAGCTCTCATAAAATTCAAACTGAACTATAACGCTTCTTCATTGGAAGAATAGATTGACAATAACAGAGCATGAAATAAGAAAACAGAGTTATTTGATAAACAGATTGATGGACTCATCTTTGTATAAAACTATAACCAGAAGAACAAGTCATTAGCAGGCGACAATAAATCAACATATACAAACAACCAGAAAAGATAAACTTCGCTCCGAAACTAAAGTTTAGGAATGATATTTAATGCAACAAACCAGAACATAGACTTTTCCATTGCAGCCATTTTTATTCAAGTAGCCATTTTTTTGAAAGTTTTTTCTTTTTGTTTTTTGGTTTTCTGCTGCATGCGATGCCTGCTAAAATAGAATCTCTTGATGCCAATATTATTCTCTAGTCCAATGGTGTTAGGCATCCAAAACCTTCAAAAATAATTAATTAGTAATTTTACACTAAAATGTCTAAGATTAGTGCCAAAAGTTAGAGTACTAATGAAAAGGAACTGATGGAATGATGGGCAAATACTGATTTGATGCAACGAAAACAAATGAAACTTAAAACTATGGATTAAGACATATTAATTTTTGAGAGAAATTTATTAGTTGTGCATGTGTCATCCGTAACAAATATGGAGTCAAACACTACAATTCCAAACCAATTATATTTAGCTCAGAAGAACATTTCATCAGCCTGAAACCAGACAAACAATCTCCACATCATCATCCCACACATTCTTGGAAAGATTCTTAATTGAGTTCAATCAATTTGACAATGTCTTCGAATCAATCACATGTTTAAGTTCTATGCACAGTGAATATCTATAATTGTAAAAGTTTAAGTGTAAATACCAGCTATAATGTCAAGATAATATCCTATTTGCCCATTTATTTATCTTTTCTGTGCCTCTTCTGTTGCGTCTTTTCTCAAGCTTCTTCTTCTTTGACTTTGGCTTATTCCTCATCTGTTCACAAGCAATGCTGACACCTTTTTCCACTGAATATACTTTTAATGGAGAGTCAAGGCTTTCATTGACAAAACAAGTGGCCGGACTAGTTCAATGTGTGAAGAATGACTCAAACAAATAACATAACTTTGAAGCTTACATTCCAGCAAATCAAACAAAATTCAGGTCAACATAGAATTGAATTGACAGCAACTATTCAATTACTAAAGTAGCAGAGTAGACTATAGAGTTCTTCTGATTGTAGTCCAACATCCATCTTCCAATGTTGGCAATGCCTTGGCATTTGTCCCTAACTTCATTTTATGCAGACAAGGTCAGGCTAGTTCTCAACTTGCACAACACTGCACGCTTTGGTAAGTGCAGTGCTGCATGAGACTTGTTTTCATAGGGAACTAATATTCAAAAGAATATAGATCTGTGTATTTGCAATGGGATATGCATGACAAGATAAGCATGAATGTATCCATGAGTTACTGATTGAGTAGACTCACAAAATTATTTCCAAAAAAAAAAAGGTTGTGCTATATTCTGGTAGTTCTAACATCTGAGAAGAAGATACGTGTGTGTACCCGCTTATTCTATGCATGCAAACCATGCATGCTATCCCTTTGATAGACTCGTCTGGATCTCTCACATCTATCTACTTACACATATATAAAGCCTTGCTTTGTTTTTAGGACTGCTACAATCCTAATTAGCAGAAAAAAACGAAAATGTCTGTGTCATTCTTTGTGCTTCAGTTGATATCTCTGGTGGTGATTGTGCTAGCAGACTTCAACACAGAGATGAACATAACATGGGGTGATGGCCGTGCAACCATCTCCAACGATGGCCTCAATTTGCACCTGTCCATGGACCAAACCTCTGGCTCTGGTTGCAATTCCAAAGCTACTTATCTCTATGGAAGGTTTGATGTGCAGATGCAACTCATCAAGGGTGACTCTGCTGGCACTGTCACAACATTCTATGTCTCTATTTCAACCTTCTTTCATTCTCTAGTTCTTTCAGATTTCTCAGAAAACAAAAGCTGAAAATACATGCATATAAATATATGGTTATGCAGCTTTCTTCAGACCAAGCAGCTCATGATGAAGTGGACATGGAGTTCCTGGGCAATCTTGATGGAAAGCCTTACACATTGAGCACCAATGTCTACACCAAAGGGAAGGGACGCAGAGAACAAAAGTTCCACCTCTGGTTTGATCCAACTGCAGACTTTCACCACTACGCCATTCTCTGGACCCCTACACAGATCATGTATGCATGTTTTGAGAGTCTTCATCGGTCATAGCGGCATCAGTATTAATACTTCAATTCTCTAATATTATCTGTTTCTGGTTTTTAGATTATTCGTTGATGGAATACCAGTTAGAGGTTTTGCAAGAGGCACAGCACAGCTGCCTTATGTCGACAAGGCCATGACACTGCACACGACCCTGTGGGATGGATCAAGCTGGGCAACCGATGGCGGGAAAGAGAAAAGTTGACTGGGAGCAAAGCTCCATTCAATGCGTATTATCGGAACCTGAAAATACAAGCTTGTTTCCCCACTGCCAATGGTAGTTTTACTTGTGGAAATGATGCAGCTTCATGGATAGCTCAAAATCTCACAGCTGCGGAGGTGGCCTTCATGGATAAAGCTCGTGGCACATTCATGACATACAACTACTGCACCGACCCCACGAACAAGGGCAACAGTACTGTACAAAATGAATGCTCAAGGGAACTCTAATAACATCCTGCCTGACAATATTGCTCTATTGCTCTTCTACTAACTGCAGAATAAGCGCAAGGAGATCTTGTTATATGTATATATATATACATGCTCTTGTACATCCTCATTACTGAAATCAAAGAACAATTGATGATTATTAATGAATGGCACTCTGCAAAAGAGAAACTGTATTTGAGAATCAACTGTCACTTGTTTAATCAGAATCCAATACAACCGCGTCATCTGATGAGAGTCAACATTCCACGTGATAAAACCACTTCTCCAGGACAACCAGGAATAAAGGCAAATTTGAATATGAATAACAGAAATCACAAAGAGGATCACGCCAGTCAGCAATCCAGAGGCAATTCACCACAATTGATGATCCGACAGGGCAAACGCGGTACATCTGATCTACTTGTTTCTTGCTGCTCGAGCTTCTGGACCACATCCATCCCTTCGACAACATGTCCAAACACTACATGGCGATTATTTAACCATGGGGTCTGTTTGTAGACATTCAACATTAGCACAAAGAACAGAGTTGAGTGCATAAAATTATATAGGAACAGAGGATATACATAACCATAGTTTTATTTAGGGGTAAAAGAAAATTAACAAAAAAGTTCATTTATCATAAAGCAATTTTCTGAATGCTGGGAGAATGGCATCATAATAAATTTGCAACTAGTCAAGGAATATATTATGTTATTATGTATCACACACAAAAACATACTTCACGCATCCATATTAGGTCTCATGACTCAAAAGTTAAGGGGGAAAATTTACCTTCACAGTGCAGATGAAGAACTGGCTTCCATTGGTGTCAGGTCCAGCATTTGCCATGCTCAGGACTCCTGGGCTGACATGCTTCACTGTAAGATTAAATTCCAAGAGTTGGTTTTGCAGGAAAAAAAATTTCAAATTACGACACAAACAGTCCAATAATTTTGAATATTCAAGGGAGATGGCTAATTGATCAACAATCCTTACAAGTGAAATTTTGTAGCTCTGATGAGGAAGCAAAGGAAAAGACTGCAATAGACAATCCTCACTGTAATTACATGGTGTGGATTATATAATCCTCCCAACATGCCATTTCATTTTAGAAGAGAATTCACATTCTACTAGTTCTCCATAAATCTAAACATGCACAGGGCATAAACGAGATGCAAAGGCTTTTTGAAAGAGGCATTCATAGAGCACGAAAGAACTATAAATAATGAGAAGAAACAGAGTTTCGTGAGACAAAGTATAAAGCCTTTGAAGAGAAAAAAGCAGCCTGCTATTTACTACTGTAAGTAAGTATGCACAAGAACAAATCTAATGCCACTGATAGAAGAAGACATTTTTGGCCAGAGCATTTGCAGCCAACAAGATTGTGACCTGAAGTACTTACAACTGAAATCTTCATCTGCAAATTTAGAGCCATAAATACTCCTTCCTCCAGTTCCCTGTAACCAGCTAGAAATATTTATTCTAAGGCAAAAGTAACCTTTCAAGTTTTCTTTTGGAACATTTGAGTTTATGATAAAAAGGCCTTGCCTAATAAAATTTTATTGTCTCAAAATTTCCATACCATGATGAGAACTTGACTTGAAAGAGTCAAAGTGAGTTGCTGTGTAATTCTCATGAACAAGTAATTAATATTATACTTTTCAGATCACATGAAAGCAGATTGAGAATGATAAACTAACATAAGTAATGATGATTGAGCAGCATTCCCTTTCATTTCTTCACACAACACGACCTCAAACAACAGCATGGTAAATGTGATAAAGCACAGGAATGAGACTGTAGGTTTCAGGACAGATTTATCACTCATAAATATTTTGCTAAAGGGCTATGGCATTAAAGACCAGCAAAAAGGAAATAAAATCTCACATTTCCTCGTTCAAAATCTCCACCTTGGATCATGAAATCCTTTATTATGCGGTGAAAAGAGGATCCTTTATAGCCAAACCCCTTCTCACCTATGAGTGTAGAAGCATGCAGATGAAAAAAGATGAGACTTTCGCAACAATCAAATATGAATATCAAGCTAGTCCCCGAAATGGCATACCAGTGCACAGGGCCCGGAAGTTCTCAACAGTGAGAGGAACGACCTCTCCAAAGAGGCCCAATACAATTCTTCCGACGGGCTCTCCCCCAATTTCCACATCAAAGAAGCATCTGTTGGTCACCTTTGCTTGCAGCTCGAGAACCTGAGGCCAGCAGAAATTAGTTTATTGGAATGAAACAAATGATCATGATAAACAGAAAACACGGCAATCAGGCCATCAGCATTGGCAACTAGATGAAAATAATCAAGATGAAAAGGTGATGTAGGAGTCCCTCTTCTAAGCATAGACGGCCTAAAGACAACAAAATGTAGATAAAACAGAGAGAAAGATGCCACCTTTATTGATTCATGAGGTGTTGAATCCAAATTTGGATTATAAATCTTGAAAATTGCCACTAGAAAAGAATAGTCATGATGGCAAGGTGCAGTGCCAATCAAAACAGACAGAATGCTTGTCGTAAAAACTGAAAAAGCCAGTATAGAATGGGCCACGGACAACTTACTTGCTTCTCGGCGGCCGAACAGACAACCCTGCAGGGTTTAACAGAAGGGATTCCGGAGGGCAAGCGCGTGCGAAAGCACAATGACTTAGTCCGTCCGCTGAGACTTCCAAGAGATGCCGGGGCTCTCAAAGGAGCAGCGAGACATGAAGATGGGGTCTTGCCGGCTTTGCGGAGTCCCAAGCTACTACCCTACAGAGAGGAAACACTGCTAATAATGTTATATATATATATATATATAGAGAGAGAGAGAGAGAGAGAGAGAGAGAGCCATTATCATTAGTCCCACTGAGGTGAAGGTGAGAGACTGGCCTGAATAGCCGCTATCGCCGTCGAAAGAGAGGAAGCCATTGTTTGGTGAACTTTTGTGGAGCGACAGTAATCCTATTCTAGATAAATAGTAAAACTAATACAATTTATACATTAATTATAAATATCATCCATTGGTTTTTCCGTCAGCTCTTCAAAATCTCAGCCTTTTATTATTTTATTTCTTTTTTTCTGTTTGTAAAACTATATATAAGTATTTAAAATGAAATTTTTATTAATTGAGAAAATGAAATAGAATCCAATGAGTGAAGAAGTAGGCTGGGTCGGATTGGGTCGGGTTCAATGAAGACGGGTTGAACCAGGAAAGCTGAAGAAAAATCAAAACAAATGGGCAAAAACGAAGGCGATGGAGGAGCTGTAGAAGATGCGAATGCAGTCGTTAGCACCAGTCCAGTTCTATCAGCCTTTGCTCGCCATCCATGGCGTCCCCCGCCCCTTCTTCTTCTTCTTCTTCTCTACATCTCCCGTCACCACCAAGCTTCACCTAATCTCTCCCCCTCCTCTTCTAACTCCCTTAAGATTCTCGCTCTCGGACTCGCAAGACCAGGTCGAGCAGCAGCGGCAGGAGGAGGAGGAGAGTATCTCTAGCTGTGAAGATGATGGGGCTGGATTCCAGATTGAGATTGAGAAGCCCGGGAAGAAGAACCGACGAAGAATCAAAGCTTGTGTCCGGGTGAATGCGGATCTGGAGACATTGTGGAGTGTCCTCACGGATTATGAGGGCCTGGCCGACTTCATCTCCAGCCTTGCCGTCAGCCAGTTGGTCGACAAAAGAGATAAATTTGCCCGGCTTTATCAGGTTGCCTTCATGCCTTCAACTTCTCGCTAAAGTATGCTTCTTTCTTGTTGCTTGGATGATATAGGACCCTATATCATCAGGTAGGCCAGCAGGACCTGCCGTTTGGGCTCAAATTCAATGCTAAAGGAGTACTGGATTGCTACGAGGGGGACCTTGAGACGAGCTCCGGTGGGAGGAGAAGAGATATCCAGTTCAATATGGTTGAAGGCGACTTCCAGACTTTCCAGGGCAGCTGGTCCATTGAGCAGGTGCGACCTTTTCATTTTTTTCTTGCTACTACTGCGTTTATTTTTCAGTAATTCATAAATTGTTTTCGCTCATTGAGAATTGAGACTGGAGATTCGCAACAAGTATGCTGAGATTGATCAGCGGATTGCATGTTTAGAGCCAAACACTTCTAATGAACAAAATTGGATCTTGAACCTCATTGCAAAGGTTCAGCCCTGATCTAGATGGAATTCTTAGATTCTCCAAACTTAAGCCTTTGCGTGTTATGAGGGCTTACTTGGAATGGTTATGTAGTGTCAAATGACTGGGTAGCTGTAAGGCATTAATCAACAACCACCGTAAGTTGCATACTTGACTGAGGTTCTTTTATCACAAGCCTTTCATTTGTCACCACCATAAGTGGGCATACTTGACTGAGGTTCTTTTATGTAGTTGACTATTATTAACAAAGCCTAACCTCTTCCGGAACTTATCTGAACCTTGATTTTGATCCTTGACTGTAATTAATAGTCTTTTATTCTAATCGAAGGCTACTCTCGAACTCTTGAACTCCCACACAGAAATTATCTATCACTGAATCCCTTTTACAACTTGGTTGATGATTATCCACTGTTCTCATTTTGGTTGAGAAGAACTGATTACTCAGTTTGCCTTCTTCTTGCTTTCACATCATAGAGTAAAGTGAGCTGAATATCTTTCTTTCAGAACTCTTTATCACTTTTGAAATTTATCTCTAGTAATTTGAATTGGGTTTGCATTCATGGTAAGCACTTTTCTGATGTAGAAACAGTTATGAGATGGTGATTCCTTCAAGTATGGGGACAATTGCATTCCAGGGCAGTGTACTTTTTAGGGAAGAGCTCAGAGAGCTGATAGGGCAGTGTACTTTTGACAAAGTGGAAGCTTGACACTTATGTGGTTCAGTTTGAGCCACACTTGTCTTTGTGCGTCTTGCTGTTCTAGTGAATCCATCTCGAGTTTCATTGATTTATCATCTGGCACTTGGCGTAGGCCAAGTGCAAACTTTCACCAATTGCTAAAGTTTCAAGAGGAAAACTTTTTCATATAACTTGCTTCCAACTGTATGGTACTGATAGAGATGGAAATGCTTAGGGGTGGGATGCCTAATGGAGTAACTGTTATTTATGCATTCCTCACCTCGCTGCCAATACTGCTTCGCATCCTTATTTGGTGGGTCAGCATGTTCCAGTACTATCCATTCACTTCTGTATGGGCAATTATGACATACTCGTCAGAGACGCTGTAGTTGCTTTTGAAACACATGACATCTTTGTCCTACTCTTTTTACTGTGCTACTTGGTTGGAATCTTCAATGGCTATTTGCCTTTTATCTTGGACCAAATAAAGCGCATGTTACATTTCTTACTCTTTCTATGCTTCCAGTTTATGGGTTGAACTAATTAGGAGACCATTCTTGTTGTCATATCCTTTTTTTAAATTGAGAGATAAGTGATGAGTTGAGAGATGCAACAAGCAAATGGCTTGATCAAGTCAGATTCCTTTTTGAATGATTGACTCAAATAGAAAATGCATCACTGCCTTCTATTGATTCTCAAATATAAGTTTATACACCTTGCTATATCAGGTCTGATAGTTGTAGTCATGAATTTATGTCATTTTCCATAGGAGATACCAATACTTACTAAACGTGTTATTGATTAAGAATTTATTTATTATGATTATATTTTTGAAACATTATTATATTCAATCAAGATCCAATTGCATAGGATCAGCTGTATTGGAGAAGAAGTAAAATGGAGAATGTAACTAGGAAGATTTCATTGAATAGGGCATTAGAAATGTGAGGTTTGCTTGCAGGATTAAGCAGTTGATCCTGCCTCTATTGATCCCTTCTACATTATTGCAGAATAGTTGGATTTCATGGGGCTTTAAGAAGGATTCAGGTTGAGACTGTGGATCTGTTCTAAGTAATCTTCAAGTATAGAAAAAAGTAGAAATGCCTTGCTTATGAAGTGGGAATCCCATTGTTTTTATATTTTAAAACCTGTGGGTATCATATTCTGAATTTTGACTATATTTGATTCCACTTGTTACTTGCATTCTGCGCGCGCCTATGTTCTATTCTTGTGAGAATAGAGAAACGAATATCCTTGTTTTGTCTGTGAAAAAGAAAAAAGTAAACAATATACATACTTACTCTGATTTTGTTGATTTTGTACATGAAAAAAAAAACAATAGAAACTGATTAGATTGTATGTTCAACATGCAGATGTCTAATGATATGGATGAAGATGAAACCAGTTTAGCACAACGAGAGTACAAGACCACCCTGTCATATATTGTGGAATTAGAACCAAAACTGTGGCTACCTGTGCGCCTAATTGAAGGAATGTTGAGCACTGAAATCAAAGTCAACCTTCTGTGTATTCGAGAAGAAGCTGAAAGAGTCCAGAGAACAGAGAAACGCACTTCATAAATAGTTGACTAATCGCCCATTGTTTTATGTATGTGATCTGTCACATTTGTCACAAAATTCCCAAGCTAAGTGAGGTAAGGATAAGAAAGCAACAAAACATGATTACAAGACAAAGTTGGCTGGCTTATTGTGGTAGTTGTAGCCATGGCGGTGATTTTGTGAATATTTTATTGTAGCACAAAAATGGTTAATGGGTCTTGATTGCCTGAATCCAAATTTCCAAGTTCTTTATATTAGATGAGTAGAGCACTAGTTCCACTGATTAATTAATATGGTTCTTGGTACATGGCATGGGTTTGCCTTGCCTGTTGATTTTTGTTGAATGGGTTTACATGGGAATTGGGAGGACATGTGTTGCTTTCATGATGAATGTCATAAATTGTGTGTGTTTGAACTGATAAGTAGCCAATCAGAGAGACGTTGGCAAGTCTATGTATGACAAAAGGCAACAGTGGATTCCTTTCTTTCTGTTGAGTTAGGCCCCATTCCCTTCTCATTATCCTCAAGCTTGATTTTCCCCCTTTGTCTGATTGAGAATGGTGGTCACCACTGATTGGGTGGTAGGTCCGGTCAAAATCTTTGATTTGATCTGACAATTGCCTGCCACTTTGCTATCTTTTTACTTGAAGTCTCCATTTGTATGTATGTATGATTCTATGAATGAATTGAGTGAGTGAATGAATGAATTTCAACTCTAATTAGTATTTTGTGTTCTTTTTACTTTGCAGAAAGGCAAGAAGCTTCTTTATGTCCTGTCTATCCTACTCAGAAGCTCATACAACTCATATATTTAAATAGTTAAATTCATTGTTTTATTTATAATGTCTCTTAATTTGTGCAAACTGCAAAGCTTGTCCTTGTCATCAAATTGATAAATTGATCCCAGGCCTTTATAATTCAAACATGTTGATAAGTGATTATGGGCTCTAATCACTAATTATTCTCTTTGGATGGGGAATTGACAGAGTAGCAGTTTGCTTTGATTTTGTTATATCTAAAAGCTCTGTTTCATTTCTGAAAAAGAAAACAAAAGAAAAACAAAGAAAAAAGAGAGAGAAGAAAAAAGAAGAGAAAGGAACAAAGCCTTGTATTTCATGTTTCTAATCCATCATTAATCTCTTGTGGGAAAAAGGAAAGAAAGAAGCTGAAACCTGCTGGTTTTATGGCATGATCTGATGGTCCCCTCCCCTTTCAATGGGATTCTAATTTAATGACTCTGTTAATAGAGCTGGAAAGCCACAAAAATAGTCATCACCTGTCAACCATGATGATGATGATGATGATAAATAAGAGTGTGTTATTTTATCCTATTCAAATTGGTTGAATTGAAATGAAGAATTGGGTGATGGATTGGTTTTTGGTTTTACAAGATCTTCTACTACTAAAATAGTCTAATAATACTATTACTACTTTTTCTTCTCATCCATGATCCATCTTTAACAAATTGAATTGATTTCAATGGTGGGGACTTGAGACAAGATGACAAGTGCACCTGCTCTGACTCAACCCTCAACTATTACAAACATATATATTCAATCCTCCAACCAACCAACCAATATCACAAAGATTAAATTGAATAATTAAACTGTTGCAGTTGAGTTTTCCACCTAATCCATCTCCCCAATTTCTTCACAATTGCACACATTGATAAAAATCAACCTCTCAAAGTCCAAACTTTATTTATTTTATTTTCTCAAAGGTGTTTGATGGATTGAGAGTGATGTGTCCAGACCAGAGATAAGCTTTGACAAAATGGTATAATAAAAACAATTCCAGATCAAAATTAATCTTAATCTTAATAATAATAATAAATCATGTAATTAATTAATTAATTAGCAGCATGAAAGAATGAGCCGGCTCTCTCTTTCAACGTTGACATTTTGAAGTCCCTGCCTGACAGAGTCCCAAAACATCAACGCATAGGGCCCCCCAACCTCAAATACATTTATTACTTATTAGTCTTTATTGCCTTACGTGGCTGCATGTGTTTCCATCAACCATTTAATTTTGTGATATAATTATTAATTACCACTCTCCTCAATTCAGATTCCAGACTGCTTGCTTGCTAGTGGTTCTTATTATTTCTTCTTCTCTATGTTCTGTTTTTTTCAATGAAGAAAATTAATATCATACCAATAAGGCAAAACAAATACAAATCATCATTGATTGCCTTGTATGTGTGTGCATGGTCCCATTATTATGAATTGAGTTGAGTTGAAGATGAGTAATAACACCAGCACAAGCTCTCATATGAGTTAAGTTAATAATGATATGATAGAGTTTTTCATAAATTCTTTTGATTAATAATAACACTAAAAAAATTCCTGATTCTCTTCTAATTTGAATCACAAAAATTTGTAAAATATGAGTTCTAAAACACTCAAAATACATATGCCAGCGCATATGTGTCTTGATGGTTAGTAACAAAGGCATTTATAATTTTCTTTTTTAAAGAAGTTGATAAACTATTGCTTCATTAAAAATTAAGAGAACAGGTACAAAAAGACCAATCAACAATCACATGAAAAATAAATAAATAATAGAGTATAATAATTCAAACAAACGATAAGGTTCACTAAAAGTGGAAAAAAAGATCTGAATACAGAGAAAGCATTTTCTTAAGGTGCGACTGAATAAAAAGAGTCCACTACTACAAGAGATATATCTATCTATCACAATTGATAAGTCACACAATATCTTTTTATGGTTCTTTAAGATGGAAAGTATGATCATGATTTGTGCTAATATACAAATTATCTAGTTAGGAGAAGTTGGTAGATTTTCTTGGAAAGAATTACAATATTTTAAAATTAATAATTAAAAATCAATAATTGTTTCATAAATCATTATGAATATTCTTCAAATAGTATATTTTTATTATAATTTTTTTAATGAATTATTGCATCCTTTTCATTCTTGTTTTTAAATAATTTAAAAAGTATATAATTTTGTCAAATACATAATCCTCATTACAATGAGTCATGTGATAGTTATAAAGTTATTATGCAGAGAATATATGTTTGTTGAAAACCAAGGCCGTCTAGAAATTTCAAGTAAAACGTTGGTAGGTAAGTTGTAAGGTCATGTGGCCACGAGGCAAGCTCTTGTCTCCATGTAACTGTGCACGTGATTTGAGTCCATTGAGTTCCAAGAGTCCAAACTCCAAACTCCAAACTCCAAACTCCAAACTAGGCTGGCCAGGCCAGCCACCATTATATATATATATATATATATCAATAAAGAGAAATGAAAAAGAAGAAGCAGGTGAAAAGATAGAGATGAGAGAAAAAGAGAGTAATAAAAAGAGTTTCTCTGGACTGGTGTAAACTTTGAGCCTGGTTATTTCTCATCACTCAACCAACAGGGCCTCTTGTTACTACTGATTGAAATGAAAGGCAAAGGCAAAGGCAAAGGCAAAGGCAAACCAAATGGCAAATGGCAAGTGGCATGGAATCAAATTAACTTCTTTTTACAGACATTGAGGTTCTCTTCTCAGCTCAGTCAGTCTGGCTCTTCTTTTAAATTGAACTTGGTGTACTGCTGTTCTTCTGCTCTTTGGGTTTCAGTGTCAAAAGTATTAACAATTAAAACCCTCACAAAAGTCTCATCTCACACTTATCCTGACAAGAATTATTAGATTCAAAGCAACTTAATTAAACCAAACCCTCCCTTATCTAATTACATTCTTTGCTTTGCTTCCAAGTTATTGTACTATAGCTACAGTACTCTGTTGAGACTTGAGAGGAAAAAGCACACACTTTGATCATTAATTAGCACCATACAAATTTTAATTTCTTAATTAAGATTTAAGACCGGCTAGTTGGGCGGGCGACTTCTGTTCTGATCATGCATGTTGTTGTTAAATTAGATGGTAGTATGTGTGTGACGTTAGTCTCTAAATTAACAAATATAAATATACATGTGTGTATGGATATTAAATAAATGGCATGGTGTTTTGTCTTGGCGCCTTTGGAAATTTGCTCCTTGATGCAAGAAAATTAATAATAATTAAAGATTGGGGTTGTCTTGGGGACTGAGAAGATGACCTTGCCAGTCAAACTGTGAGTTGGGAGCTTGTGGAGTTGGTCTTTGCATGAGGGCCCCCCACTACCCCTCAATTTTCATATTTCATGCATGCCTATGTATGCATCAATTTCATGCATGTGTGTATATATGTGTTCATATATCATCCATACAATATTTAACAATAAACACACAACAGCAGAATTCACATTAGAAATTTAGAATAGAATTGGAAAGCATTGCACTGTTAACAATCAATCAATCTATCTATCTATCTATCTATATAACTGCATGCACATGTGAACCATGAAACAAATTTATTAGCAAAGAATCAACATTGTTGAATATTGAGTCCAAGCAAGTGGCCGGGTGGCATTAATTTCTTGAGGTCTTCCTTGTGTGTTCTCACTTCTCTCACTTCACCATCCACATGTTTTCTGTGCGTCATAACAAAAAAAACCGCATCTTCTCCGACATTCATGGACACTATCACAGTGCAATTTACCTACTTAATTAATTAATTAATTACTGTACATTTGATTTCATTCTTACACACACACCACACAGATATATAATATATATACATATATAGTTAGATAGATGGAAACATAAGAAACTTATTGCTCTTTTTTCTTCATGTCTGCATGGTTGATAAGAATCCAGAAAGGAAGGACCCATTGCCAGCTTTCCAGGTCTCACATATGGGTAGAGAGTCAGAGACAGTGTCCACAGTACACGGCATTTGCACTTTGAGGCTAGCTATCTATCTATCTATCTATCTCTAGCTATCTTTGGCCATGCAAGCCACAGAGAGAGAGAGACACACACACACACACACACACACACAGAGTTAGTGAGTGAGTGAGGAGTGAGTGAGTGAGTGAGAGAGAGAGAAAAAGAGTGAATGTGTGGTAGTACTAGTGAAGGATGTATCTATCAGCCATCCATATCCATCAAACAGAGCAGTTTCCAGGCTACATTTGGTGAGGGAATCTCAACTCTACAAACAGAGCCAGGCTCGAGATTCAATGTGGACTTAACTTGCGGAGATTCGTTGCTACTTCTCAACCAGACTCACACTTCACATGCTGCCATTTTCAAGTTTTAACTCAAAAATACAGTATATAATATATATAGATACATGCATATGCATATATGTGGTGTTCTAACTATGCACATACGTACGTAGAACCAGGTCATGTTTCCTTCCTATTGGGGTTCACTGTTTTTGTCTCTTGTGAGACAAATGTAAGTGAGTGGACAATATTCCAATGTGAGAGAGGTTTAGATGGAACATAAATGGATGAATGAACAGAAGAAGGATGTTTTTAATGGCTACTTGAAAGTTGCTCACTAACGTACAAAAAGTTTGAATATTTTTCTTTATTATCTTCCTATCTATATGTATATTATTAATTTATTATTATGTGTTATCCTAACATTAATTGGGGGAAAAGAGGAACTAATAATGTTTCATCTCTTTGTGGGCATTATGATGATGATGATGATGATGATGATAGTATTGGCATGATGATATATATGATGATGGTGATGGATGGGTGCATTAGGAGGGCAGCTACTTTGTTTTGGTCTTTAGTTTTGGTTTTTTTTTTCCCCTCACTAGTTCAAATAAATATATTAATAAAAAAAATATTAAAATAAAACAAATAAATTTGACCATTGGAAGGGGGTTGATGCCCAAGTAGCACCACCAAATCCAATCATTCAAAAATAAAGAAAAGGAGGAGTAGCAGCAAAGAAGTCCTCCATTGTAATTATTTTAATCAATTTAATAAAAAATAATAATAATAAATAGAACTTTCAACTCTTTCTCTTTCTTTCTTTCTTTCTTTCTCACACAGAGCACAACACAGCACAACACAGCACAACACACAACACCAAACACATAGCAAAGCTAAACACACAGATTTTAATAGTTTCTTTTTACCCTCCCAAACCATTTGAAAACCCCAAGAAAGAAAGAGACCCTCCTCCCCCACAGTCCCACAAGGCCATCCATCATCAACCCAAACAACAAACCAAGCCTCTCTTCATCTCCACCAGTCACTGCTGTTCATCCCTCAGATCATAACAAAACAACAAGAAACCCAAAAAAAAAACCTCTCCATTTCATAAATCCATACATCCTTTCATACATAAATCCATTCATTCCTCAGCTTTCACTTTCCCTCCTTCAATCAACATCCCACTTCTCCTACTCCTCATCTGGCCAACACAGCCCAGCCTTCTCATCTTTCCTTATTTATTTATTTTTTTGTATATGTTTTGGGTTTAAATTTATTTTCATGCATCTCTTGTTTGTCCTTGCTGGATGTAATTTTCTCATCTTCCCATCTGTGTTGTGTTGTGTTGTGTTGTGTTGGTCCTATTATTGTCATTGATTTTATTCCCATGCCTAGTCAAACTCCTGCATGCTTCCTCCCTCTCACTCTTCTTCCTCTTCTTCTTATTAGGGCTTTTTTTAGATCTGTTCTTCTCTTTTGCTTGATCCACTTGTTCATATGCTTCTTTGCTGCTTTGCCTCTTCTCAAGCTTTGAGACCTTGCTTGCCTGACTGCCCTCTTCTCTCCACAACTCTTTTATATATATATATATATATATATATTTTCACTTGTATGTTGTTTATATGTTAGACTGAATTAAATTGTGTTGTTGTTGTTGTTGTTGTTACTGTTGTTGTTACTGTTGTTGCTGCTGCCGCTGCTTAGATGATGCAAAGGATTTATAAGGTTGAGGGGTGGTTGTTGATTGGGGGTTGGGAAGTTTCTACTTGTGCTTGTGATTGTGACGAGGCTGTTCCTTGTGAGGTTGATGCTGCTACGGCTGCTGCCTATGATACAGTGCAGCAGGGTTCATCCATTGTGGTAAAGCTGTGATTTTGCCGGCGCTGCAATGCTTTTCTTTCTGGTTGTGTGGTGAACGGAGGGGGTATGGGCAACAGCACTTCTCGAGTCGTGGGGTGCTTCGCCCCCTTTGGCAATGGCAAGGATGGGGTCAATCTTGAGTTTTTGGAGCCCCTGGATGAAGGTCTCGGCCATTCCTTCTGTTATGTCAGGCCTGTTATCTTTGATTCTCCGGCCATCACCCCTTCCAACTCCGAAAGGTTCACACTTGATTCCAGTACCTTTGATTCCGAGACGCATAGTGGTGGTTCCTTCAGGCACGACTTTGCCGTAGCCGAAGACTCTTCGTCTGCTTGCTTGCAGTTGCAGAGACCCAATAAGAACTTCTCTGAGACCACCTTCAAGACTATCTCGGGGGCATCCGTCAGTGCTAATGCATCCACTGCTCGCACCGTCAACCCAAGTGTGCTTTCCTCCGGTGACGCTCAGGAACCTGCCGCTTCGTTTGAGAGCACGTCTTCATTTGCCGCCATTCCCTTGCAGCCGGTGCCGCGCGGGTCTGGACCTCTCAATAGTTTCATGTCTGGTCCCCTGGAGAGAGGGTTTGCTTCGGGTCCTCTGGAAAGAGGTGGTGTGGGATTCATGTCAGGGCCTTTGGATAAGGGGGTTTTCATGTCTGGACCTCTGGATAGCACAGACAGAAGTAACTTCTCTGCTCCGCTCGCTTACAGCCGGCGAGCTGGTGGTCTTGGACGTCTTGTCCGGAGCATGAGCAGACCCATGAGAAATGCATTGACTCGGACGTTCACCAGGCGCTTACCAGGTCCTGGCTGGGTGCAGCGCTTCTTCCTGCATCCTATGACAAAGTTTGTTTGGCACCCCAAGGAAGCAAAATTTCGGGCTGAAGCTCCCCGGAATTGTGCTGAGGTTGGGCCTTCTGAGCCTGAGTACAGTAATACCCGCAACTTGCAATGGGCTCATGGCAAGGCTGGGGAAGACAGAGTTCATGTTGTTCTCTCTGAGGAGCAAGGCTGGCTTTTCGTGGGGATATATGATGGTTTCAGTGGCCCTGACGCACCGGATTTCCTTATGGCTAATCTTTACAAGGCTATTGATAAAGAATTACAAGGACTGCTTTGGGACTATGAAGATAATCCTGAAAAGAGCACGCCCGCATCAGGCATTCTTCAAACTGAGGTCAGTGTGGATCATTCTAACCCTCCAGATGAGGACACAATTACCTCTAGTTCCAACATTGATGGTTTGGAAAAGGATTCTGTTAATTGTCAATCATCAAAGGAGAATTTGGAGAACCAATTCAATGGACGAGTTATAGGTTCTTCTTCCACAGAAGATAGTTGTACAGAGACATCTGCAATTGACAAGGGTTCACAGTGCGACTCTGTAAAAGATAATGAGATAGTTGAAGACAAAGATGGGATGGCCACCACCGATCTGTTGATAAAAGCTACAAATGTTAGTGAAGATAGCAGCTCAAACGTGAGTGATAGGAAAGTAGACATCCCCACTGTCACTAATCTTCCTATCCCAGATGGTTCATCAAGCAAATTGCCAAGGCAATACAAGAAAAGCAAACGCCTCTATGAGCTCCTTCAGATGGAGCTATTGGAAGAGCATGATTTGAAGGATTCTATGTCAGTCTCTGAGTTTGGTAGCAGAAGAATGAGTTCAAGTGATTTGCAGTCAAATGCCAGTGAAGACATATGTGTCAGAGAAACCTTGACTACCGCAGAACTTGTCTCAAGCTCTGCAAGCATCCGAGGAGAAGATTCCGGTCGCATGGATGAGGTTGGCAGAACAAGAGACAATGAGGGTGTGCTTGGGGAGGACTCCAAAGAATCTAGGCTCCCGACAGGGCCTTCTTTTTCTGTTTCAGGACACAAGCAGATGATTAGGAGATCACTAATCGGATCAAGGCTAAGAAAGATGTATAGGAAGCAGAAATCATTGCGCAAAAAGCTCTTTCCGTGGAGTTATGATTGGCACAGAGATCAATGTCATGTAGATGAGAAAGTGGCCAACGCAACAGCGGTAATTAGAAGGTGCAAGTCAGGACCTGTGGATCATGATGCAGTCCTTAAAGCAATGTCACGAGCACTTGAATCTATAGAGGACGCGTACATGGAAATGGTTGAAAGCTCACTTGATAAAAACCCAGAGCTTGCATTGATGGGCTCATGCGTTCTTGTGATGCTGATGAAGGATCAAGATGTGTATGTCATGAACCTTGGTGACAGTCGTGTTATATTGGCACAAGATAGGCTAAGTGATCGTTATATTGGTTCAAATCTTGTGAAAGATGATTCAAGGCAGAGAAACAGGCCGAGGGAGTCAGTTGTTCGTGTTGAGCTTGACAGAATCTCCGAGGAGTCTCCAATACATAATCTCAATACCCAAGTCTGCAAAACCAACAAAAACAGAGAGATCTCCATTTGCAGATTGAAGATGAGGGCTGTTCAGCTGACCACTGATCATAGTACTAACATCCAAGAGGTAAGTAGTGTTGACATCATACTCTATTTTTTTCCTGAACTTTGCATGAAATCTTGAGGCCATAAATGATACTGTAACAATCTGGATTGCATGATGATACATAAGTGAACTCTTATTGTTGGCCGGAATTACCTATCTTTCTTGTCAGGATGAGTACTTGAGTTGTATTCTTACAGTTCTACATTTACTCTAACTTGCTTGTGCTAAAATAAGGAAATATTTTTCACTTTGTACTTGAAGCTATTGCATATGTTGTTTATGCTTCTTTTGTTGCACTTTCAACGCCAATGTAGGGTGAAAATCCTTCTCCATATAATTTTTGGATGGCGAGGTTCTCCTTTTGCAAGATCAAATTCAATTTATTTGCTTCTGTTTGCTACCACCTTGGCACTATATCTTTTTCATGTCTATGCTTTCCCAAGAGTGGAGGCATTTTTCTGGACCCTGATTTGGACCATCTTAAAATACGTGACACTTGGCATTTTTCATTGATTGTGCGATGGTGCAGTCTTGTACTCTTTGCACATGCTAGTTCCAAATAAACTTTCACTTTTAGAATGATGAAATTGGGATGTTATTGGTCTTCAAAAAGTATGCATTCCACTTCATAAAGAATGCTCCTCTTCAGGATGAGGTAGTTCATGAATCCTGTTATAGCAGTTAAAGGAAAATCCTTTTTGATGCCAGGTCTTTCTGTATGGCCTTCTGACTGTGGGTATTCTTTGACAACAAAGTACTAATCATATATTAGATCCATTATTTAGGATCTGTATAAAATTATAGCTTTAACTAAAATGGTAGAAGCAAATGGTGTTAACATGACTGATAACTCTTGATGAAGTTAATTTATCATGTAGTATGGCTGAGTAGATGGTTTACGCATTGACATGTTTGTTTTGTGGTGAACGAATTAATGGATTATGTGTGGCCAACTGAGAAAAGTGGAATTCATCACATCCTTATATTGTACTGTTTCTAGACATGCAAACAATCCTACATTTAGATACGGATTTTAGATCAAGCTTCTTTGACACATTTAATATGTTTCTAGGAAATGATGCCAAAATATGGTGCAATTCCATCGTCACTTTCCACCTTAGAATACTCTTTATACCAGAATTTGAGCCCAGATTTATTTCATAGAGAGGCCAAATGACCCACAATCATTATTCTTTATTGCTATGTGTGCTGGTGATTAATGTTTATTTAGATTAGTATTTGTGCCTCAACTGACTGTACTTGGTATGTTTTTCTAGATGCTGTAGTTAGGGCATATACCTAGCTTTCTGACTCATGCAATACCAGATTAACGACAAAGAGAAATTATTCAAGTATGTTGTACGTGGAAGTTATTAAAGTTCAAATACTGAATATTTTGTATCCAAACAAATCATCTTGAAGTTCACTTATTAGATGGAGTTCCTCTTTTGATTTATGTTTGTGTTAATAGTAGATTGTTTTGTTATAAATAGCACCTTCAGTGTTCCACTATGAGAGGTAGCTTTTTATTTTATTTTTTGGACCTTCATCTAACCCTTTTGGCTGATTCTGCAGGAAGTTTTGAGGATAAGGGCAGAACATGTTGATGATATTCAAGCTGTCTTCAACGAAAGAGTAAAAGGGCAGTTGAAGGTTACAAGAGCATTTGGTGCGGGGTTTCTAAAAAAGGTCAGCTTCCAAAACTCACCATTTTCTTTTCTTCATTAGGATCTCTCATCTGTTTTTCTTTCCAATTATGTGCTATGTGTCTATCTAATAAAACACTTATTTCTGGATGTCAGTGTGTCTCTATGTTTCACGTAGCTTTAAGTTGTGTACTCTGGCTGTTGCTGGATGTCAATGTGTATGCATATTGGCCATGTACCTAATGAACTCTGTCATCTTAATATTAGGTCAAACCTTTGTCACATCCATTATATTCTTTACATGGATTCAGTGCATATGACATATGGGGCCAACCTATTTATGGTTCTACCTGAAAAAACACAAAATGCACTTGTTGCTCATCCCTACTTAACTCTAATGATCATAGCAAACATGACAAGTTTAAAAGGAATTTGCCATCTTCTAATTGTGCCAGAAGGCAATGAGCGCCCTTGAAGTTGGCAACTTGTTAGTGGGCATAATGGAAAATTATATTTTGTGTTTTGACCCACTAGCTATTATGAATTGCCACCTGCCCCACCTCTGCAAAGGCTGGCAAGGAGAATGTAGTTGATTATTTTGGGAGAGGAAGTGATTGCCAATGCAAGCTTGATAATTTTAAAGGAAAAAAATAAGATGCTGGAAGGTGAACTGAGATGTATGATACAATAAAAGATTGGAATCTTTTTTTTTTCCAATGTCCAGTTGTGTGGCACATGAGAGAAGTAGATAATTCTATTTTCATGTGTTGCTTTTTTGCATCCAAAGACTGATTATTGCTCTGGATGGCTGAGGAATTGATGAACACCATAAAAAGTGGACTTCCTTTTGGATGCTCTAAGCAGAATGCAGATTTATTTAGACAACTCTTTTTTTTTTTTGGATTCCTTAATCACTAGTGTTCCAATTTTTTATGCAAACTGCGATTAAGTTTGTGGAATATTAGTGATTGTACCAGAGTAGGTGTTCATAATTGAATGTGTATATCTGCTCAAATTTTTTTTCCCCTCTAGTTTGTGTTCGAAGGTGATGAGTTGAGTTTCCATTGCTAAAGCATAATTATTTTTATTTTTTGTTATATTCTGATTCAGCAGCCTTATTTCTAAAATTATTGTTATTCCTCTCATTGTTCTTCATAATTTATGCAATATGGAAATGAAGAGCCCATTTCTTTTGAAAGCAATTCAATGTTTTTGAGTATTATTGTGAGCTCTAGATAGGTATCTGTTGCTTCATGTGTAAAAGGTTAGGTTAAACGAGATCATGTTTATGGTTCCTTCCAAATGGAAGCATGAATGAATGAGAAAACATGGTTTGTTCGGTGTATGGTATGTGGACCAGACTAATGTACAAGCGTCCAGGGTGTGTTCCATTTTGTATGACCAGATCTCTTGCTAAGCTGTGTTTCTTACATACCAAGTACTTGTGTTCACAGCCCAAGTTCAATGAAGCACTGCTGGAGATGTTTCGGATTGACTACATTGGAAGCTCACCATATGTTAGCTGTGTACCTTCTGTTGTCCATCACCGACTGTGCTCAAGTGATCGGTTTCTGGTCCTTTCTTCTGATGGGCTGTACCAGTATTTCAGCAATGAAGAAGTTGTTTCACATGTTGCCTGGTTTATGGAGAATGTACCTGAAGGGGATCCGGCACAATACCTGATTGCTGAGCTACTTTTTCGAGCAGCTAAAAAGAATGGTCAGTA
The DNA here is from genome assembly GCF_009730915.1 of Dioscorea cayenensis subsp. rotundata. Lineage (NCBI taxonomy): Eukaryota > Viridiplantae > Streptophyta > Magnoliopsida > Dioscoreales > Dioscoreaceae > Dioscorea > Dioscorea cayenensis. The sequence continues at coordinate 476,426 of NC_052477.1, forward strand.
TATACCCGCGGCTTAATCAAACTCTAACATACCATATATACTTTTTTTAATTGATATTGATTATACACAAATGAATGTACTGATAGATGATGGCTGTACTGCATTAGTATGTCCTTTTCAAGATGTCCACATTGTATTGCTGGTTTTATGTGATAGTTTTGGCACGCAACCCGCATTCCATTGCTTTTGTGACCAGTATAAAGTACTCCATTATGTGAAGTTAACATGGTGTTTTTTTTTTGTTTTCATTTCATCGATGCAGGAATGGATTTCCATGAGTTGCTTGACATTCCTCACGGTGATCGGCGGAAGTATCATGATGATGTATCAGTGATGGTGATTTCCCTGGAAGGAAGGATTTGGAGATCATCCGGTTGATTCTTTTGATATTATTGTGGGTCTCGGTCTTTTGTATCTCTGTCAAAGTTACAATTTTTTTCCTGATGGAAAGCATTCTTCTTTTTCTTTATTTTTCTTTTGTCTTCTCAATAGGCACTTCTTTTGAGCTCTTTTTTGCCTTGCTGCGGCATCTGCTTATAAACATCTACTGTGCCTCTTTACTCTCTCTCTCTCTCTCTCTCCCTCATGGGATGGTGCATGTGCCACCATGAGGCTTTGAGTTACTTCTTCCTGGGACACAATATATAGATTGAGGTTTAGATTGAGTTTTTTTATTTTTTTATATTTTTTTATGGAACCTGAAAAGAAACTTTAATTCAGAATATCTTCTTGCTCTGTTATGTCACACAACATATCCTTGGATAATCAGTTCTTGCACGAAAAATTCCCTACATTATACATCAATTCATTAGCAGGCTAGGCTAGGCTAGCAGGCTAGAATAGACAACAATTGGTTGACCAGAATCAATCAATTTCTGTATACGCCCAGCCAAAGAATTATGTAAACACATACCTGTGATCATCACTATCCTCGAAAATTTTTAAAAGAAAATAAGGAAACATACAGAGAGAACAGAAACACACGAATAGAGGAACAAAAGGAACAGCCAGCCACATGGATGATTGCTAATTAGCCATATTTAATGTAAATAACTAGAAGAACAATCTTTAACTAGCACAAAAACATCAAGACGTCTGCTTT
>NC_052477.1:478527-536868 GCF_009730915.1 Dioscorea cayenensis subsp. rotundata
GTGGGATAGTGCTTATTGCCTTAATTAAAAAACAAAATAATAACAATAAAAAAGTTATATCTTTCGTATCACCATAATAGATTAGCGATAATATGATTTTTTTTTTTTTTGAAAAAATGAATAAACCACATCCATTAAAAGAAAACAATAGGTACAAAAGGGGAGCCAGATTCAACAAAACATCCACCAGGAGTGGGAACAGAACCAACAGCCCCAACAAATAGAAAAGTAAGGACAACACCTAAAGAACAGGGAGGTCCTTTAGGGAACAGTGAAAACGGTAGAAACTACTCCTCGCCTGGGGAAGGATGGCACGACAACGGGGCGCCCTGCACCGTATCTCTTGTAAACAAGAAATCTAGGCTCTTCTTGATCTTAGCCATGGAGTTATCAAGTTTAGCCTTTTTAGTCTCAGGAGCTGCATTATACCAAAACAATAGCATACAGTCAATCTTTAGAATAATAGAGTCAGTCGCAAGACAATTGGAATTGAAAATGCATGAATTTCTTTCTAGCCAAATATTCCAATTAATGGCTCTCACGAGCATATCCCAAAATGGGATAGATAATTTGGGCAACTTGTGCCTCCATTCCCCCCAGAGGTCCTTGAGAGACCTGGGGGGATGATAACCCCCAAGAAGTTGTCCAAAATAATTCCAGATGTGCGAAGCGAAGGGGCAATGGATAAGGAGATGATCAGCTGTTTCGATCTCCACATGACACATGACACATAACACAAGTGGTAGACTGAAGAAGATTGCAGCGTCTCAATGCTAGTTCTCAAGGGTCAAAATCTTATTGTCCCATGCTAACAAATTGAAAAAGTTAATTTTTTTTTGGGCAAGGACCTTTCAAGATGATGGTAGTCCTCTGACATCGCAAACCACTATCATTTAAGAAATTATAGAAAGATTTCACAAAAAAAATTTTGTTGGTTGTGAGAGCCCAGAGTTTATCATTCTTATCAGTGTGGTGACTTACCATGATGATATTAAGAAAATTGTCCTAATCAGGGAACTCGTTCAGAGGGATCACCGGTGTTCTGCTTGCATAATCCCGAACTGATTCCTCTTTATATGGGGCAAGACGATAGAAATGAGGCCAGATGTCGTCTGATGCCCGCCCCTCGAACCAACTCTCTAACCAGAAAAGAGTGTTAGTCCCATTATGAAGGCGTGATGAAACGTTTTTTTCTAAACGCATGAAGATAGTGCAGGATGCCATTCCAAAAGAAGGATCGTCTTTTGGTTTGCTATACAAATTTTGGGGTGTTTGTATAAAGCAGCTTATCTACATCGTAAAATAGAAAAAAAAATGTTTTATTATTTTACTGCTTGTTCTCTTTCCAGCTACACAATTGGATCAGTTGGACCAACATCATTAAAACAAAGCCTATTTATAATTGTATGATTTTTAATAGTATTATATAGAATACATCATAATTTATCCATAAGGCCTTGTTTGGATTGGCTTTTGAAAAACTTAAAAGTGTTTTTTTATAAATTAAGCACTTCTGAGTTCCAAAAATATTGTTTGTATTGTTTTTTCTGAAAAAACAGAAGCTATAAAAAAAAGCTGAAAAACAGCTTTTTTCAAAAGCTAGTCATGACCAGCTTATGAAATAAGCTGTTTTTTAGCTTATTTTTACAACTTCTGCTTCTACATAAAAGTTAATCCAAACAGAAAATAGAAAAAGTGCTTAATTTACTCTGGAGAAGCACTTCTACTAAACTAAAAAAAAAAAGCACTTTTTTGATAAACCAATCCAAACAAGGCCTAAATCATAAGAAAATAAGAAGTGCCTCATAGGACAGGTGTGATGGATTGTTTGCTCCCGCTAACAAGTCCATATTTTAAATCGAAAACATTAATGGCAACTCTAGCTAATTAACAAGCATCAAATTTATTTAGTTTTAATAAATATATGAATAACCTACAAATTTTCAATTTTTAAATTAAAAAGTATATAAATCCTTTTAAAGAAAAAAAAAATACCAACCATAGCCCTTATCTTAAATAAAAAAAAACTACTAAATATCACGGTTAACATTATATTTTAAATTAAAAATAAATAAATACATTGTTGCAATTGTGATGTGAGCTCTTATGTTCTCATTGGTTTAATATTTTTTTAATAAAGGGAATAAATCACCGATTTCATTCAAAATACAAAAGTGATAAAGACTAAAAGCGGGTCACCAGAAGTGAAGCATTGCAAAAAAATAAAACAATAAAAAAGAGAAACGGGGAAGTAATATACAAACAGAAAATTATACACCTACAGACGAAGATCAAAGAAGGTTGGAGCCATCTAGAGTTGGATCCTCTGGCTCACTTGCCATAGCTGGCTAAATAATTGGGTCGAGACTTCTCAAGCTTGCAAAAGCAAGACTGCACCTAATCTTGGGGAGGGATTCCTCGAGTTGGAGTTTGGTCGAGGCAAGAGCTGCAAGAAACCAATCGATGAGCATGCAGTAAATTTTGCAAATAATAGAATGCTCATCTAAAGTTATCAAAGTGAAAATACTTCTATTGCACTTGGCTCAAATCGCCCCAACAAATGGCCCTCACAAGGATTAGACCTAGAAGTTTAGGATTAAGAGTGCATTTAAACCCTCAAGAAGTCCATGCCTCCGTCAAGGAATTAGAAATTTATGTTCAGAACAAAATAGCAAAATGTGCCCAGATTTTGATAAAAAAATGGAGCAGGTAAATAAAAGATGTTCAGTCTCATCCATTGCCTCATGACAGAGAATGCAGGTGCTATTAGAGATTCGAGGAGTAATCTTAATTGCAAGCTAACAGTTTTGATTTTCTTTGTTTTTTATGTTCATCCTTTTCTTTTATAAAATTTTAAATACACATGATATTTCCAATACCAAAAAGGCATTATATATGGAATCCAATATAATTATACTCCCAAAATTTTCATTGTTTATTGCTGAAGTTGACTCTATACCTTTTTCATGAATATGATTTATCTTTTAAAAACAATAATATTAACTTTATATTATTCATTTTTCATTATAAGATGATGACATGTGATGATCAAACAAATATCTATTTTCTATCCTGCTGCTGCAGCTAAACTTTGTATTTATCATTTTTAATAGAAATTTTTTTTTTTTGAATAAAGTGGATAAACCACAAATTTATTGAAAAGGAGCAAACTGAAAGCAACAAAGTACAAAAGAAAGTACAACAAGCATAGGAGCTAAGCAGAAGTCTGTTATCCTCACCAGAGATGAGAGTAACAGAAAATAAGGAAAGCAAAAAGAAAGAAAAAAGAGGAGCAATCTGAAGCCGGCGAAGTCAACCATATGGAGGCACAGGCCAGCTCAGAGGAGGAGGAAACGGACTACTCCTGAATCTGATCGGGCGCCCGATCACCGGTGCAGACAGAGGATCTGGAGCTGAGGAAGTTTAAGGAACGCATGATCTTCTGAGAACCCTCCGAGTCAATCAAAGAGTGGGAGTCAGAATCTGCAGTAATCCAAGAAAGAATCATATTAGCCGTATTATAAATTGTAACAGAAGTTTGTGAGCATTTTTGGTTAAAAATACGGTTGTTGCGTTCGACCCGGATATTCCGGAAGATGGCTCGAGAGCAGAGGTCCCAGATATTTCGAGGGAGAAATAATAGAGGGAATCCAATTGGTCCAAATGTTATATCATCGAGGAGGGTAGAATTTCGTAGTCGAATAAACATTTGAATAATGACCAAATTCAGCTCAGATAGATACTGCTTTTAAGAAAAGGTGGTCCACTGATTCAGTGTTATTATGGCAAAGGGTACAAGTGTCAGTGGCAAAAGGGTTGCAACCTTTTTTGAATAGGTTCTCAAGAGTTAGAATTTTGTTATCCCTGGCAAGCCAATGAATAAGGTGATTTTGCTAGGAGACTTAGTTTTTCCGAAGTGGGATAAAGTTGATTACTAATTCCTCCATCAATTAGAAAAATTGTAAAAAGATTTGATCGTGAAAGTTCCATTCTTTTCTAATGACCAGAAGTAAGAGTCATCATGATCATTGGAACAATCCCGGTAAAAGAATTTAGAAGTCCGATGAGATCATTTGTAGTGGGCTCGATCTAAAGAGATTACCCACGAGTTGACAATAAGAATAAATTATTTTTAAGGTAATCCAAGGGTAAGGGACGATCCAGAAAGAGAGAATCATAAACGTTTCTAGGTGATCTGCCCTCTAACCATCTATCAAACCCGGAATAGAGTTTTTTTCACCATTGCCAATTGATTTGGTTAGGCAGGAACGGAATGAATGAAGTATGGTATTAATTCCCGCCCAAAAGAACGATTTATTTCTAGGGGGTTGTGAGAAAAGAAAAGTTGGGGAGTCACTGTAAAAATAATTGGCTTTAATGATCATGGACCAGCATGATTCTGGTGCAGTAATGAATTTCCACCACCATTTGCCAAGTAAGGCTTTATTGAATTCCTGAAGATTAAGGATGCCCCAGCCACCCATGCTTCTGGGTCGACAAATTCTGTTCCAAGCAATTGATCTTAACCCCTTAGATCCCGTGTCCCGGCCTTTCCAAAAGAAAGTCTCCCCGATTTTTGTCAATATCATGTATGACCTGGTAGGAAGTTTGAAAACCCGACATCCAATAAACGGGATGGAAGATAACACGGAGTTGATAAGAGTTAAGCGACCCCCCAAAGAGAGGTAAATTGCTTTCCATTGAGTGAGTCGAGAACGAACAGATTCAATCAGCATCGCCCAGTCAGCTCTTCTAGGGCGCTTTACTGGAGAGGGTACCCCTAGGTAAGTGATGGGGAGACAATCTCTATCAGCAATTAAGAATTCTTGCAGAGGAGGGATTCGGTTGATAACCGAAAAAGGTGGAGTAAAGACAGCTTTTTGAGAAGTTGATAGAGGACGGAGCGACCTTCAAAGAGGTAAAGAATTAATTTAACAATTTTAAGGTCTTCATGCCCACCCCCCGAGAAAATGATAAGATCATCAGCATATTGTAAATGGCAAATGCTGTTAGATTGGTCAAGTTGTACCCCAATCAGAACTTTGGAGTGAATCGCGTGAAAGAACATTGCACTAAGGGTATCAGCCGCTAAGGCAAAGAGAAGAGGAGAGAGAGGATCACCTTGTCTTAGGCCTCTTTTGCAGCGAATGTAACCCTGAGTAGTACCATTAATGAGAATTTGAGTTTTGGCAGATTTGAGAATTGTGTGTATCCATGAGATCCAACGACTACCAAAGCCTCTAGCTTCTAGAATCTCAAGTAGAAAATTCCAGTCCAAGGAGTCAAAGGCTTTAGCGAAATCAACTTTAAGAGCGTAGCCAAGAATTTTCCTTTTTTGAAGATTGAAAATCACTTCCTGAGCAGAATAATATTATCACGATACGCTCTACCCTTAATGAATCCGGATTGAGAATAATCCACTAATAAGCCAACCTTTTGGCTTAATCTAGATGCAAGGATTTTGGAAATGATTTTGCAAGTGGAATTGATAAGGTCGATGGGTCCAATTCGAAAACTTCAATTGGGGATTTGGTTTTGGCTATAAGAGCAATGTGAACCCAGTTGAGGCGTTCAAAGTTTAAAGTGCCATCATAAAAATCACTACAGATTTGAAATAAATCTCTCTGAATAAAACTCCAATGTTTTTGAAAGAAGAATATAGGGAAACTATCTGGACCTAGAGCTTTATCAGCGTTAAGATCGAAAACAGCATTTTTGATTTCATCAGAAGAAAAAGGAAGTTCTAGCGAGGAGAGGTCAACTCTTTCTTTGAAATTAAAAAAAGATGGTGCCAGTTGAGAAGAAATCTGTGAGGGATTGGGGTACCAATAAGGTTCTGAAAGTAATCAGTGAAAATTTGTCCAATTTCTTGGTTACCCTCAATCCAATTCCCATTACTTCGAATTCTAGGGATAAAATTTTTATTCCTCCCATGGGCTAGCTGTAAAGGTGGAAATATTTAGTATTTGCGCCACCCTCTTTAAGCCAAGTAATTCTAGAGCGTTGTTTCCAGTAGAAATCTCCTCTGCTTTTAGTAGAGTGTGAAGTTCAGATTGAATGTGGGCGAAACGGATAGATTCATCCTCAGAAAGATTTCTACTTTCACGAGTGGTATCAAGTGAATTTAAATCAGCGAGCAAACTTTTTTATGAATGTTAGAAGCACCAAAAATTTTTCTTTTGCCCAAAGGCTAAGTTTAGATTTCAAGTAGGCAAATTTTTTTGGTGATAATGTAGGCCCCACAACCAACGAGGATTTTGATCGGACCACCCACTTTGAATTAAGCTTTCTAGAAGATCGTTGGAGTACCAAGATTTTTTTCGAATCGAATAATCTAGAGCGAGTGTAGTGGTTGCCGAAATCCAAGTAAATGGGGGAATGATCGGAGCCAATTCTAGGAAAAGAACTTTGAGTTGTTCTAGGAAAAAATAATGGCCAATCATGTGTGTATAAAAATCTGTCCAGTCTAACCCATAAGGGATTGGGTTGTCCATTAGTCCAAGTAAATTTGCGCCCATGTAATGGAGGATCAATAAGATTGAGGTCTCCAAGAAGTTGCTGGGCATTAGCAATTTCCCTAGGATTAGGGTTTCCAAAATTTTTATCATTAAAAGTGAAAGAAGTGTTGAAGTCTCCACAAATGAGCCAAGGTAAATCGTGTAAATTTCTGACAGTACAAAGTTCATTCCAGAAGTCAATTTTTAAAGTCCTGTCATTAGGGCCATAAACACTTGTACAAGCCCATTTAATGTTGAGTGAAGTATTTGTGAATTCAAAAGTAATAGAGAAGGTCCCCTTGTGAATTAAGGTACCCATGATGATGGAACTATCCCAAACTATGATGATGCCACCAGCAGACCCGATGGCCGGAAGATAATCAAAAGAATTCAGTTTCGATCCACCAATTGTTCTCCAAGTGGAGCTATGAATTTCATTGAGTTTAGATTCTTGTAAACAAACAATATCTGCTCGTGAAGAAAAAATTATGTCTTTAACTAAATGGCGTTTAGAGGGTATGAATAATATAGTTCACATAATGGCCAATCGTGAAGAAATTATAGTTCACATAATTTTATAAAAAATGAATATGAAAAAACATAAATTGGCAATGTGTTTTGGGTTGGTTGGAGACTTGGGAGTCTATAATATATAATAGAGAGTACACACGACAAAACTAGAAGTTTGACCCCCATAAGGCACTAACACCTAGAGTTTGGCAGGCTACAAATAGGGCCGGATCTAAAGCATCCATTATTTAAAAATAAAAAATAAAAAAATCCAAAATAAAGTGTTTTATATCTTTGCGATATTTGTTTATGAAATTGAGGCAATATTTTTATTTCTCAAAAAATTATTTTAGTAAAAATATGTCATCTCTATTTTTTTACAGATACCTTCATAATTTTTTTTATATATAACATTTAAAATTTGAATTTTGTATATTACCTTTTTTTAAAAAAAAAAATTATATAAGTTAATTTCAGATTTCTTTTAATTTTTTAAATAAAGAGAATAAATTAATTTTTTATTAATAAAATCGAACAAGCATAAGCCACATGAATAAACAAATATAGAAAAATATAAATGAAAACAAAAACAACCAAACGAAAGGTTAGTTACAATATTAGCATACATATGCATTCTGAGAAAGAAAATGCAATAGTCATTTATATATATATATATATAAAAATGGATAAACCACGTTCATTAAAAATCCAAGGTTACAAAAGATACAACAACACTGAAACTCAGACCCATCAACAATGGGAGAGAATCAAAACAAAGCCACCAACAAGCATACAACAATGAGAGCCTCCACAAGACAGGGGTCTCCTCACAATAGCCATATATATCAAACAATATAAGAATTTCTTAAGGCCCATATAACTGAGCCCTGGTTCCTCCGCCGGCTACAAATCAGCGTGAGTGCCACAAGGAGGAATGAGTTTACAAATATATACGTAAAAAAAAAAAAGGCAATGTATGATATCCCTTGCTTGTTACTGATCGATCCTGTTGGTCATTTGCCAATGAACAAGAAAACTATGGAAACATTTTTTTTCCCTTGAGGTTAGTGGCTCGGGCTGGAATGCGCGTAGGAATTGGTTGAATCAGTGAACACCACATGATGAGAAGACACATGAGAGGTGAGCACAGTGTTGCGCCAGATCAGGATCCCTTATATACTCACATCCCTGGCAATTAATCACCATCTTTTCCTTCTCTTCTTTCCATAATTAGACATAGTTACATCCGCAGATGATGGTTTGATTCACTGTACGTGCTGTATTTGTTATTCTCGTCTTTTAATTTGCCGTTCATTCCATATTTATAAATGCACTTATTTAAGCGTCTTTCATGACTATATATATATGGTTCAGTCTCCTCCTCCTCCTCCTCCTCCTCCTCCTCCTCCTCCTCTTTTGTTCTAAATTTTAAAAGCATATCTTAAAAACACATTCCAGTTTAGGGGGAGAGCAAGAGAGAATGTGGTGATTGCTGCGATGGCGAGTGCCGTGGTTGGGAATGGCACACTAGTTTCCGCTATGCCGAAGCCGATGCAGATCACATCCCACGGAGTGTGGCAGGGTGAGTCCCCTCTCGACTCAGCCCTCCCTCTCCTCATCGTCCAGATCTGTATTGTCGTTGCCCTCACTCGCCTCCTTTCCATCCTTCTCAAACCTTTGCGCCAGCCCCGCGTAATAGCCGAGATAATAGTAAGTTCTCCATTCTAGCTATTAACACAATTCCTCTGATTTTTTTTTTTTTTGTGAAAGAAATATTAATGGAATAATTATTGCTTCCTTCCTTTAAAGTTGTACACACACACACAAATGAATAATTAATACACTTGCAGTATGGGTGGTGGCATGACGGTGGTTGTTGAAATTTGAAATATTTTGATCGAATAGGGAGGAATACTTCTGGGGCCATCTGCGCTTGGACGTAACAAAGCCTATCTGAGCATGATATTCCCGTCAAGAAGCCTGACGGTGCTGGACACTGTCTCCAATGTAGGCCTTCTCTTCTTTCTCTTTCTGGTTGGCCTCGAGCTCGACCTCCGCTCCCTCCACCGCACTGGCAAGACGGCCTTCCTTATCGCCCTGGCTGGTATCTCCCTCCCTTTCGTCATGGGCATCGGCACATCTCTCGTCCTAAGAGCTACCATCTCCAAGGGTGCTCCCTCAGCACCATTTCTTATCTTCATGGGTGTCTCCCTATCCATCACCGCTTTCCCCGTGCTAGCCCGCATTCTGGCCGAGCTCAAGCTCCTCACAACCGATGTTGGCCGCATAGCCATGTCGGCAGCTGCCGTCAATGACGTAACTGCGTGGATTCTCCTTGCTCTGGCCATTGCACTCTCCGGCGAAGGGTCCCCTCTAATCTCTCTATGGGTCTTCTTCACCGGGGTGGGTTTTGTTGCGGCCGCTTTCTTCTTCCTTGTCCCTGTTCTCAAGTGGATGACACGACGCTCCCCTGAGGGAGAGCCTGTGAAGGAAGTGTACATTTGCAGCACCCTTATTGCGGTGCTCGTCTGTAGCTTCCTGACGGACGCCATTGGGATTCATGCTCTGTTTGGGGCCTTTTTAGTGGGAGTGATGGTACCTAAAGAAGGGCCTTTCGCTGGGGTGCTGATCGACAAAACAGAGGACCTCATCTCCGGCCTCATCCTACCGCTCTACTTCGTCTCCAGTGGTCTCAAGACCAACGTGGCCACCATCAATGGCGGCAAGTCCTGGGCGCTGCTCATCCTTGTCATCGCCACTACATGCATCGGCAAAATCGGGGGCACCCTCCTCGTTTCAATGTTAGTTAAGATGCCTCCCAAGGAGGGTCTCGCCCTTGGCCTCCTCATGAACACCAAAGGTCTCGTGGAGCTCATTGTCCTCAACATTGGCAAGGATCGCAAGGTACTATAATTAATTTCCAATTATATATATATTAGTTTCACGTCCAACTGAATATTTCTTTATTATTATTTCAATAAGAAAAAATATTGTTTGGCGGGGAGGTACTGCTTCTTTTTACATAGAGTTTTTTTTTTTTAATTATAAAATAAATAAATTACCTTTTATTGAAAGAAAAAGATATAATTTATATTTAATGTTTCTTGTTTTCAGGTACTGAATGATGAAACATTTGCCATCATGGTGCTTATGGCCTTGTTCACGACCTTCATCACCTCTCCACTCGTAATGGCCGTATACAAGCCTGCCCGGCTCGCTGCGCCCTACAAGCATCGCAGCATCCAACGGAAGGACAAAGAGAGCGAGCTCCGGTTAGTAATCTGCTTCCATGGCAACCGTAACATCCCCACCCTCATCAACCTTGTGGAATCCTCCCGGGGCATTCGAAAGCGAGGGCTCACAGTATATGCCATGCACCTTATGGAGCTTTCAGAGAGGTCTTCAGCCATCTCCATGGTCCACAAGGCCCGAAACAACGGTCTCCCATTCTGGAACAAGCGTCCCATTGGACAAGATGGCGGTGACCAGGTCGTTGTCGCTTTCCAGGCCTACCAGCAGCTCAGCCAAGTCTCCATCCGGCCAATGACAGCTATCTCCGATCTCCACACCATCCACGAGGACGTAGTCACCAGTGCACACCAGAAGCGTGCAGCCCTGATCCTGCTCCCATTTCACAAGCTGCAGCAGCTGGACGGCTCCCTGGAGAGCATTGGCAACGCCTACCAGCATGTCAACCAGCGTGTGCTCCGCTACGCTACTTGCTCCGTCGGTATCCTTGTTGACAGGGGACTTGGCGGAACCACTCAGGTCTCATCCAGTGATGTTTCGTACACCATCACAGTGCTCTTCTTTGGTGGTCCGGATGACCGTGAGGCCCTCGCTTATGGAGCCCGTATGGCGGAGCATCCTGGCATCGCGCTCAAGGTCCTCAGGTTCACTGCACAGCCTGGGACATCCTCCTTGTTGGGATCCCAAGGCGGAGCCAGTGAAGGAAGTGTTAGCATTAAGATAGAAGCCAATGAGCTTTCCTTGGACCTAGCGAGCATCAATGAGCTCAAGAATCAAGTGCCTGATGCAGCCACTTCCCAGTCCATCGAATACCAAGAGAAGGTGGTTGGAGGTAAACAGGACATCACGGCAGGCATCTCCACATTGAGCAGGTGCAACCTGTTCCTTGTAGGAAGAAGCCCGCGGATTGCGCCTTTGATGGGCAAAGTGGAATTCCCTGAACTTGGTCCCGTGGGAAGTTATCTGGCATCTTCAGACTTCTCCACAACAGCCTCAGTGCTTGTCATGAAGAACTATGATCCGATAGTGGATGCCTCACCTGTTGTACAGGAGACCTTTGATTTGGAAGAAGTACCTGACACTCCAATGTGCAATGCTGCAGTTCAGTCCAACCCCTGATGCATGTCCCTCGCCAGCTCCACTTGTTACGTACTATGGATTTCGATTTCATTTATCCTCATCCATAGCACTAATTAAAAAGCGATGCCAGCAATCCTTCACTATTTTTTTTAATTATTATTTATACAGAAACTAATATATAATGAAAATGACACAACATATATAGTGATAGTTGCAAATCTCATAGAATGATAGAACCACCTTCACATTAAAGTGATCTCTTTGCCTGCCAAATGAGATACCCAGGGATCAACTCATAATAAATGGGCTTACAAGGGGTGCACTTGTGAGACTAGAACACACTTGATCTTTAACTATTTTTAGTTCGTACTTGTACTTTTGGTTAAAATGATGATGCATCTTCCATGGATATTGATGGTATTGATTAAAATGAATGGTAAAGAATTGACTGCAAAATCTTTACAGCCGGTAGAATGACTCTCTTTAATAGCTTTTTTTTGGGTGAAAAATGTGGATAAACCATGTGCATTAGAAAAGAAGAACAAAACAACAGAAACAGTCCACTAAAGGTGGAAGACTGACAAAATAACAACACAACAACAACAAAGGCCTAAACGTGGTTGCTATATGGGGGATTTGTTAGTATTAGAAACTAGAGAAATGTCAAGACAACTTCGATTGCAAAGAATACTTTTGTTGTCTTAAACCCTGTGAGTAAAGACTGGGTGAATATCTTATAAATATAAAAAACTTGATGTTTATTAGGTTTAGCCCATTTGGTATGTGGGTGGATGAATGGTTGGGCTGCAAGGCCCAATTTTTTTTTAAAAAAAAACTATGTCAATTTGTAGAGGGCAAAAGAGTAATTGACAAGAAAGGCTTGGATAATGGTCTTCCATCATTTGTATGATTGAGAAGTGACTGTACACACTTTGGGGAAAAAGTGAGAAGATAAACCAAGAAGAAAGTGGAAGGAAGAAAGAGAAGGTTGAACTAGGGCAAGAGGTTGATTGGCAAATCGGTGTCGGAGTTCATCCAAACTTATTGAAGTGATCCTTGCAAGTAGCTCTCCTCGGCCTTGGAGTTTGCTTCCTCATTTTATCTTCTTCTTGATGTTTGTTGTGTAAACCCATTTTTGATATGATGAATGTGTTGATGAAATCCTCTTGTTGATGCATTGTTGATACATTGTTGTTATTCCTTTAGTAGTACCTAAAGAAGACTCTTGTTGTTTATTAGGTTCCTCGATTAGAAGGCTTTTCCATGCTAAAATCGTTGTTTTGCATTGTTGTATGTTTGATCATCTTATTCTAACGAGAATTGAGGGGCTTGGTAGTGTTTTAAGCTTGTTTATAAAAAGCTTGGGAAGACAATAGAAGCCTTAAGGAACCTCTACAAGCTTGGATGTTGTACCCAGTCCAAATTTGGACCTAGGATCTTCTCTTATTTCTGTGAAATGCATTAGGGTAAAATGGTCATTTTGCATTAATAGATTTTTACTGGATTGCACAGTTGGTTATGTGCGAAAATCCTGCCAAAAACAGGGGGCAATTCGGTCATTTGGATTTTGTTTCCATTCATGTGTTAGAGGGGCTATAGAGTAATTTAGAAAAGAATAAAAAAACATTAGTAGCGATCTCATTACTATAGTTAAACCGACTGTTCCTCGTAGTTTTTGCAGCCCCAAAGACTGTTGATTCTCGTCCCAAGACCTGTAGCACCCCGATCATCAGTAGCAAAAATGACATCAGTAGAGACCAACATCGTAGCGGGGTCGAGAGTTAAAATCAAAATTCTTTTTCTCTTCCTTCTTCTTTCCTTCTCCTTCTTTGCTTCTCCATGCCGGCCGAAACCTCAAAATATAGAAATTTTTTTTCCGGCGACCAATTCCGGCGAACCAACACCTAAAATTTATTCCCCACATCCTCTTGAGTAAGGTAAGAGCCTTTATCCGAGTTTTTTACCATATATTTCTTCCGTATTTTTCATCAGTATTCATTATTTAGAAACCTAGACCAAAACCTTAGATTTTCCAAGATTTGTGGGAGTTTTTGGGCTTAAAATGAAGCCCTTGATGTTGTCAATTGTTATTCATGAGAATTGTGGCAAAATTTCATTGTTTGATGTTGTAAAATGAGAGAAAACCATTTGTAAGGTTCGGGTTTTACTGTAGCATTCCCGACGTTACTGTAGCACCGAAAAACTTTGGTCTTTTCTTTTATTTCTTTGATCCAAATTGAAGCTCTTCATTCAGTGAACTTACTGGTACTAGGTTTACTCCATTCTGAGGTCGTTTGGGGTTCAAAATGACAATGTTTTGCCCTAAAACCCTAAGGTTTCATATTAGGCATGTATAAATGCATTTGCATGCATTCTCTTTAGCTATCATTCTTGTGTTCATTAGTATTTGGATTTCCTGCTTGTATCTAGGTGGCGAAGCACCTCCAAAGGGAAGGAAACCGCCAATCAGTGTGCGCGTCTCCATGCGAGGCAACATGTCTTGTGAGTGGGTTATGTTGAATGCACAATTCTAATTGAATATCGAAAATATTTTAATTGTTTTCTGAAATGATTTCCATGGCCTTATCATGTTTTAAATCACTATTTCATGGATGAGAAGAAAGCATAGATGACCGCTAGAAACTATGTTTTATTTGGAATGACTTGTGGTTTACTCTCTGAAAAATCATGAGAACGCTTACTAAGGACATACATGTTTGGTGGATGAATGAAAATTGTTGATTATTACAATGAGTTCATCAAGCTTATGTGTTATAAGTGAAATTAATTATGTATGTTCAATGGATGATTTAATCTCCCTAGTGATGTATAATTTCTAAAGTTTTGAGGCATAATGTGATAAATATGGTACATGAAACCTGATGAAACCTTGAATGCTAAGGTATATAATTACACTTATGTTGAAATTGATGAAATTTGTTCTTGTAAGTATACTGTAGGGTGCTTAATTGTAGTTGATCATATTGTGGTATATATATATCGGGTGGATGTCAATGATTATGATTACTATTTTAAATGGAATTTCTTTAGAATGTTGATGATGAATAGCTTGAGATATATATATGACAAGTGTTGAATTGCAAAAAACTGAATATTCTTGTGAATTTCTAATAATAGTTTGATTTAATACTCCTAAGAGGATATAGTTAACTTGTGAGTATTTTGACAATGGGATTATTATAGATGAAGTAAATATTAATGTTGAGGTAATGACACTATGATAAGAATCTAAGATATGATTGAGTATAAGAAATGGTTAAATAGTAAAGACTTGTTAAAGTAAATACTGAGGATGCGTAAAGAAGGATTTAATCAATATATATTGGCACGTGAGATTATAGGTGATGAAATGAACACATTTTCATGACTTTTAAAGGACTTAGATGTTGGGGTTGACTAGACTTTGGGGATTAATCTTGTACTTTGAGGAGAAATTAGTGAGCTGAAGAAAGAGAAAGCTGGAATGATCCTAAGTAACTTGAGGTTTAACTAGACCAAAAGCCATGTTTGTTCTGACGATTTTTTTATTGTATTTCAAACTTAATGTTTCCTTTCTACCTTATTGGTATTTATTTTTAGAAATGGTTTGTAAAACCTTTCACTTGTATAAGCATGCTTTTGATATTTATGATTATGAAAACAAAAGTGTTTTTATTTCTGAATGGCATGTTCTTCTAGATTGTGGATATTATAATGCGTTTAATATTGGATGGTTTTATTGTCTAAAGCAATGCTTCAGAGCTTCGCATATTATTGTGTTATTCTTGGCATTTGGACAGAAATGTTTTTGAATGTATTGGCACATCGGGATTGGAATACTTTTTGAAAGTTTACATGCATTGCTATGCTTTGACTTTGGATTGGTGGAAATAATGTTTATTCCCGATATGTGAATGCTTGTCCTGGATAAGGACCCTGTGACATGAGTGATTCAGATTGTATTATTGCTACTGACTATATGTTGGTTTTGGATGGTGACGGCGGGCTAAGGCCCGACTCATCGCAGTAGTGGGTCCCCAACGGGCCCGACCTTTAGAGGTGGCGTTGTGGACTCGGGTGTTGATTTGTCAGATCGGTGGGAGCGTAGAGCCCTGATTGGATGATACATCGGGATCCCGGGGTCACCACACGGGATCGGTGGGACCAACGTCAAAGGTGCGAAGACTTGGACGGCTCTCAACTTAGTCGCGACGCGGCTAATGTTGGAGAGAGTGTTTTTAGGCCATTGCTTATTGATCGAGAATTTTTATTTGTTTAAGTTGGTATTTCTACTCATTTTTGGGAACTTATATCCAAGTATTTGTTTTTATACATGTTAAGGTTTTGTCGATGCTCGTGAGAACCTATGTTTTGGTTTTAAATACCAAGGTTTCTTATATTACACTTTCATTGTGTGGAAATTGTGAAGCGTTTCAGTTTACTTATGTTATTGTAAAATGTGTTTATTGTATTTCATCGATTTGTTTTGATATTCTGTTAGATTTGTGCTAACCCATTCACTGAGTGACTATGGTTACTCACCCCCTCCTCTCTTCCAGGTTTTAGTGGTTTGGGTCGTCATAGCGAGGCGAAGTGTTAGCAGTTTGCATTCCAAGTCAGGTTGTTTATTTATTGTTAATCAGGTTGCATTGTATGAGTGAAGTGGATCCACTAGTGTTCTTAACTCTGTAACTGTGATTTGTATATCTTTCACTTTACTGTTGATTCTTCGAGTGAAAGTTTTGCTTTTGGTACCTTTATTATTGTGGTGTTGTTTAGCAGGAGTTTGTGAGCCTTGCGATGACTCGAGGGTTGAGTGGTGTGTGTCCCTCCTCGGGATCGTCGCGGCGGTTGTCACGTGGCGGGCCCGCGGGTCGGGACGTGACATTGGATGTGAGGTTTACGAGCTGCACAAGGTTGCCAGTAAAGTGGGCAGGCAATTCGCGGCTGCACAAGCTCCGCACATGAACAGTGACATTGCTACAACATAGTGACCAATAACATTGTTACAGTGACTTCCGTTGAAATTTTTACTGTTCCAAAAATGGAAAACCCCAACACTACAGAATGTTTTACAAAACTGCTTGGAAGTTAAAGCCGCACATATGGATCAACATTTGTAACTCTTTTATAAATGATTTCTGGAAATATCCATTTCACACCCCTTTGGCTCTCAAACCCATTTATATCATTTTTTTTAAAAAAAAAATGGATAAACCACTTCTATTGAAAACAGGGAACAATATAACAAACTCTACTATAAGTAGAGCAGGAAACAACAAGGAACAAGAGGTAAATAAAAACACCACTAGATGTGGTTACAAAAGAGTGCCACAAGAAAAGCACAAAAAACAGAAGGAGGAACACATCCTTCAAGCCCTCTGCCAAGACCTCTAACCTGTGCTCAGATCCTGTGCCTCCCTGGACACCGAAATCCTTAAAGACTCCTCAGCTCGATGTCCCAGAAACTCCAGACTACGACGAATGCTTGCCATCTATATCATTTTGAATTTTCCTATAGAGACTTAGGATTTTGCTTTTTTTGTCTCTAATAATATACTCCTAATTGGAGTGAGCTTATGTTGTTTGGCAATCATGCATCTTGATTGGGGTAGGATAAGCAAGATTATTTTTTGACTCATCATGTACTATTCATTGGATTTGGTTACCCAAAACATTCTTTGTTAGAATCTCAAATATTGTATGCTCCCTTGTTTCATATTAGCTGTTACATTTAAAAAATAATAATAATAATCAAAAATCAAATTACTCATCACTTTTAAAAGTTTTATAAGCATTAATAAATTTTTTTTCTAATTTTACCCTTATTCTTGTTTACAAAGAAGTGAATGTATTAGTATGTGTAAAAGAACTTTAATAAAGGTTAAAGCGTCTTATCATACAATATTTTTTTAAATTTAGAAATTTTAATAATAATTTTAATATTTATACAAAGCCTAAATGTGACAATTAAAATTAAAAAGGCTGGAGTACAATGTTATTAACCAAAACCCTTTGAATAGGGAGACTAATTGGGTGGGATGGCAAAAAATTTAAAGACTTCATGTAGCTCCTCAAGTAAAAAAGTTTCTAGAGGACAATGCTCCATATATGGCCGGCCGCACTCCAAAATTCTACTATTATTATAGCCTCAAGGTAAGTATTGAAACAACCACTATTAGTGTAGTGGTATGTTATTAGGATAGTGAATGTGCTGGCCCAGAGTCGAATTCATAGGTCAGCAGTTGTTATAGTATTATTTATTCACTGTTCATGGGCCCCATATGAGAGGATGTCGTTCCCCTTCCCTCCAGAGTTGTAGGGCAGGAGATTTGTTAACTTGGTTTGATTTCTGAAATATCTTCTGGGCATGCACATGGTAGGAATCTAATTGCCCCATGTGATGTCTGGCCGAGTTAATAAATCTCTAGAGGGCCGTTAAGCCACCGTAATTGGTGCACTTCTATACCTGTCTGTCCGTTGACACTCCATTGTGGGGCGACGCCTGTGGCCTTTGTAAAAAGGGACCATTGAATGTGTTGACCCTTTTGTAATCTTGAGAATAACATAGATTGTATCTTGTGCAGATGCCTTAAAACCAGGAAATGTTGGAATTTGGTTGCCTCTTATGGTGGTTTAAATTTTTATTTCAATGAAAGTCTCTCAATAGGAGACTGGCTTCTTAGGAAATGCAATGCAAGCATCAACAACTATCACATCGATGGGCTCCCATGCTTGGGGATCTAGAAATCTAAGTGTAATGTGGTTTTCAATGGACAACGACCCAATTGGTATATGATCTTCCATCACACAATTCATGAATTAGATGTTTTGCCGCTAGATCTCAAACTAAATTCAGGGAGTTTCTACCTTCTATGTACTCACAACAATGCATTAATATATTCTGTGATAACTCTTGGATTGATAGTGCCTCTGCACTTGGCTTAAGTTTTGTCATTGTAACTAATAATAATCAAATTATCTTAGTTGCTCTTTTTCTTAGAACATCAAAAAAACAACAATCAAATTATCTTGATAGATGCTTTATCAACTTTTGTTGAATGAATCTAACTAGTCTTCTTGATGAGATTGTTGCTTGTATGAAGTTTGCAACCAAGCATTGTTTTATCAGATTTTCTTTTTTAATAAAATAGATAAACCACAATTTTATTAAAAAAAAATAAAAAAAAAAAACACTACAAGCAAGATATATAAAAAACAACAAGAATTGTTTTATCAAATTGTATCACCCTTATGGACTTAGTGTATGAAGAGTTTTTAGGCCACATTAAGGCATCTTGCTGAAACTATTAATGATTTTAAAAGTCTATTGTACTTTCATGGAATCAAAATTAATTACATTCCTCGAGATCTCAATATAATAGTTGATGCTTTTACCTGTTTTGGTCATATGAACCCAAAACTATCTCTATTTCATTTGGGACTCCAATCACCTAATTAGCTAATCGAAATTGCTAATAGATCAGTTTTGCCTTTTTTTATTAGTGTTTAAGTGTTTCGGCTCACCTATATATATTTTTTCTTTTTTAAATTTGTTGTGTTCAACTCTCTTGGGGGACAAAAGGGAGTGGTAAAGAAGATTGGGAAATAATAAACATATAATAAGGAGAAAATAGGGTGTTAGCATGTGAATTAAGTTACTCACAGTTAGTAAAAATTATAGGTGAACTGTTAGATGACATGGCAATTTTCCTTAAACTAAATTATCTTAAATTAAATTGCTTAGGAGTCAAGTTGCTAGTCATGCTTGGCAACCAAGGAAATGAGTCAAATGACATGCTTTGGTTAGTTCATATTAAAAGGTGCCATATTTTGTTCCCAAAATCTCTTATTTTTTTTTAATAAATTGGATAAAGCATGAGTTAATTCAAAAAGAAGAAAAATCCTACTATCTTAATCACGATGGATTTGGTCTAATTGGAATTTATTTCCTCATTGTTTTTTGTGGTGGTTTGTGCAATTGATTCAAGTAATGAAAGTCAGTTATTTTTATTTTTTATTTTTTGAATAATAGACGACAAGTGTCTTTTTTTTTTATGAATATAAACAGTACCAAACAACAATGGAACCCGGATGTACAATATATATACAGTATGAAAATAGTATAGGAATCCCGGGTGAACAGTATATGAACAGTACATGGAACAGTACTGTTGGGGGAGAGATTTGAACCCATGACCTCCCCCTTACACTTTGGTGTCATACCATTGGGCTATCCAATGGTTGACGAAAGTCAGTTATTAATCTAGTTAATTTTTATTTGATTATATAATTAATTATAAAAAAATAATTTTGGCCAAACTAATAATAAGGTTTATATAAACTCCTATTAATATCTCATTTGAATTTAAGAAATGACCTGTTTATTAAATATTAAATCAAAAACTTTAATTTTATCAGTATTTGATGAAGCTCATCTTTGGAGAGCTGGTGGGTTTGGACGTCAAGAACCGTATGTGATGCATGTATATAGACATCTATCCCTAGGTTTATGTAATGAATATTTTCTAAGCATTCGACTTATATTAAAAAATATCCGTGTTATTATCTATGCTATTCCTTCCACACATTTTTTGAGTCACCACTCTTCTAGAATTTGCTCTGTTTTTCCAATGAGGCTGGTTGACCGAAGAGGCGGTCCAATTTCAAATATGGTTGCTGATTTACGCGGGCTTATTAAACTACAACATTTAATATTAAAAATGGTGAATTTTAATATTTTTATTTTAAGCAAAAAGAAGTGATCCTGACTCGTGAGAACGAGCTTGGAATGGATGGTGGTGTCGTAAGGTGTTTGTCAGAGAGAGAGAGAGAGAGAGGGCCAACAGGGCCAGGCCCAGGCCTAGGCCCAGTGGCAGGCCCTGGGGTTTCATTTTGGCCAGTAAAACCCAGTCAAGACACGGACGCACCCCTGAACACTTCTTCCTTTTGTTCACCAAACTGTGAAGCCCTTTCCTTTTGTTCTGACCTTCAAACTCCTTTTCCATTTCCCCCAATCCCTCTATTCCAATTCCAGGTAACTCGCTTCCGATCCCTCTTTTTTTTCATTTCAATTTGCTTATTGTTCTGCTGTCTGTCGTTCTTTTCCTTTTTTTCTATATATATATATATATATACATAATTTAAATTTCTAGTTACTAGATCTTTTTTATGTACATATGATATGATCTCCTCGTTCGGTTTGTTATTCGTTATTTCATCTATATTACTCATATTTTAGATATCATATCTCTTCATTCTTGATCATGTCTGGAATAGAATTAAATGTTGAATATTGTATTTTTACACAATGGAGGTCATATGAACCTTAGCCCTGAGATGAGATGGGGAATAGATTGTGAATCAGAGACTTCAAACAAATAAATTTTGAACTTCGAATTGCATACTTCACCTTTACTAATTAGCCTTATAAATAAATAAATAAAATGATCCTTTTATTTGTTCTTTTTTTCCCCTTCTTAAACTTCGGAAGAAGCAGTGAAACCAAATTCCACAGGGAATGGTACCTACTGGATTTGATCTAATCTGCCATATTAATTGCTTCACTTTTTTGACCATACTATGGTTGAAATTAAATGATCTAAATTACTTTTTTTTTTGTCATTTTTTTTATTAACCAATGACTATCTAAGGCAAGGTTTGAGTACTCATTAGTAACTTAATATTATACCTTTTGTATGGAATATGAATATTGAAACCTTGCACTGCAGCGTGCTAAGTAATGTAATTACAATACTATTTGTTTGGGAGGAGATGGTGTTGGAGTTTTTAGTGATAATGGTAATGGTTTATCCAATGATCAATAGAAAGTTTCAGTTGCAACTTTAAGGATTTGATGTTCTTCTTCTTATTTCTTCTTTTCTTTTCTCTCTTCTTTCTTTCCTTTTTTTTTTTTTTGAGCGTATAATGATGCCTTGTCTCCATACAGTGTTTTAAAATACTTTTCATATCTTGAATATTTTTCTGTTGTAAAATATTGGATTTAATTTATTGGACGCATCAATGTAATTTCTCTTCTTGTTAAACAGCCTATCTTGGATTCTGTTAAAGATGCCAGATCCATCTGAATTGCCAGAAAGTAGTAATGAAAATACTGAGTGCAGCACAAGGGGAGATAGTGAGTATGACAGGCTGGTCAACGAGACCACAATTGATGTTCATACCTCGCAATGTTCAGAAGAAGGAAAGAGTAGATCATTTGTTTGGTGGCTGAAAGCTCTTGCTTGTTTCTTCATTCTGATTGTACTTACCTTCATAACTATAAAATGGGGAGTGCCCTTTGCTTTTGAAAAGGTATTATACTATAGCGCACTCTTTTTTAACAGCATCCTCCATCATGTTTTGCAATTTGACATTGTTTGCCTGTGATGTTTTATATCCTTTTGGGCTGATGTGCACATTATCATTGTCCCTGTTGTGTTGCCTAAGCATACAGCTTAAAATGATCTATTAATATTTGATCATTCAGCTAGGTATGAACTATTATATCGAGCTAAATATATACATATGTCTTTCACCAAGATCTTTGGTATTGTTTTCGTTAATTCTTCATTGACTATGCCTCATCATTGAAGACAATCAATTCTGAGTCATAGAACTAGTGGCTTTGTAGAAAAGTGAACATGGTTTTGAGTTGTCTCAAGCTGTTAATCTCAGGTCTCCAAGCTGCAGTTTTATGGTACTATTCGTAAGTTTTGTAAGTCAGAGTTTCTACTTTTGCTTGGTCTTCAATATAGCATCCTCATTTGTGGCTTCAGCTTTCAGAGTTGCTGTGCAAGATCAGTGCAATTCTTAAATATTTTTGTACTTTTGGAATGAATGATGCTGTTAGAGTTTTATTTTCCTCTGACTAGTTTGCTGATTACTGGTGTCTCATTGTAGGTTCTCTTGCCGATTATGCAGTGGGAATCATCAGCTTTTGGACGACCTGTTCTTGTTTTAGTGCTTATTGCCTCTCTGGCTATCTTCCCAGTGATTTTAGTCCCTTCTGGGCCCTCCATGTGGTTGGCAGGAATGATATTTGGTTATGGTCTTGGTTTTGTGATCATCATGGTGGGGACGACCATTGGAATGGCATTACCCTATTTGATTGGTTTACTATTCCGTGACCGTTTACATGTAAGAGGTTTCTATTGACGGAATGTTAATGTTGCTTAGCGTATATGCTTCATTTTGTTTCTTATCATTGAACTGATTTTCTTTTGTTCCATGATACAAATGCCCAGGCATGGTTGAAGAGATGGCCTCAGAAAACTGCCATACTACTTAGGCTTGCTGGAGAAGGGAGCTGGTTTCAACAATTTCGAGTTGTTGCACTCTTTCGAATCTCACCATTCCCATACACAATATTCAATTATGGTGTGGTGGTTACAAATATGACATTTGGACCTTACATATGTGGTTCAATAGCTGGAATGATACCTGAGGCTTTCATCTACATTTATGGGTATGTAGTTTTTTATGGCCATATTTTGTGTAACATTCATCATTCCTTAGAACTACTCAATCTTAGAAATATGTGATTCATCTTGTTGAGCATAAGCATCCCTCACCCAAGATAAAAATATAAAACGGAAGATTGTCTTTTATTCAAATCCTGTAGTTGATAAGTAAATTGTAGCTGCATTTTTGTGAATGATATGAGATGGATTGAGCTTCATCTAAGGTTCATGATACACACCAGATCATTATTTTCAGCAGAGATGTTGGTTGCTCGATCATGGATTAAATCCTTCATTTAACTGTTATAGTGTAATGTTTCATGGTATAGGGCAATCTTATGTTTCAAGAAATTGAGGTTTTGCCATTTGTTGCGCTACAAATTAACTATTTCTTCCTTTGATTTCTTGGTGCAGCGGCCGGTTAATACGGACTTTGGCTGACATGCAGTACAGTAATTACAGCTTGACTCCAGTGGAGATAGTTTACAATATCATATCATTTGTCATTGCAATTTTAATGACAGTTGGTTTCACAGTTTATGCAAAGAGAGCTCTGAATGATCTTGAATCATCAGAAGACAACCAAGATGAGCGTATCCAGGCCGTTGGTTCTTTTGAGTTGGAAAAGCTCCCACAGGAAAGGCCAAGGGCACCTTACTACCCAAATTGACTGTGTAGCTTCTGAACATAAAGAGTCATACAGCCTTTGTAAGGATCAGATAAAAGTTTTTAGCAAGAGTGAAAACAATTATATACATGTTATCAAAACGTAGATTCCAAATGGAGGGGGGATTTGGTCATTGTCATCTTGTTGTATATGCCCTTGTATTGGACAGACACAAAGACCCCAAACGTGGGTTGGACGGTTGGACTTCACGCAGCCCAGTTTGTACATAAACAACACAACAGAGGTAAAGGATAACCATATGTAACTATGAAAAATTCGCCAGTGATTTTATGAGTTCTTATTTGCTTATTGTGACTGTGATTGTGAATTATTTATTTGCCTTTTTATTGATACATTGGAGAGCACTGAACAACGGTGATTTCTCAGCATCCCCGATGATGGCATGGGTGGTGATGTGATGAGACTCGAGCATGAAGATTTTGAACCTTAGCCGAGTTAAATACAATTCCCCTGTTTAATCTAACCATTCAATTTCAATGCTGTGGGATTTGTTTTAACTGAAAGATCATTTCCATCACTCGGCCATTCTTGCAAGTCCTTAGTCTGATCCGCTGACAATCTGAGTTGATGACGCTTTTTTTTTTTTGTTTGTTTATAGAGCAGAGCAATATATCAATTGGGCCGGTAGAGCTGTTCCTTTGGTCCACATCTGCTGACGAGTGCCCTTTTAATTCTTAACCGAAAGATATCATCAGCATAATAGCTTGTTACCTTATAATGACCCACCACCAGATGTATATATATATATAAATATAATGAAATTTTATCTTGAGCTGTCTCCGGCGGCAGAATTGAAAGCCAAAACTTTTGCCTTCTTCAGCAGTGATTGAGACTTAGAAAACCGAAAACCATTTGCATAAGCCATTGTTATGGACCATATATACTTCAACAATGTCGAACCAGAGGAGGGAAAATAAATCACTCTATTTTTCTGGGTCAATCAAGGTAGCTGCTTCCATATGCTAAAATCCTAGACCGCTGGTACTTAATGGTAATAGATAATTATGTTGCTATTCATGAAACACATCGACCGCTGGTACTTAATGGTAATAGATAATTATGTTGCTATTCATGAAACACATCGACCGCTGGTACTTAATGGTAATAGATAATTTCATAGAACAGAAAACATGAAACGTTTTTGGTTAAAAAACAGAAACTTTTATGAAAGATGTGAAAAGAGAAAGATAGTGAGAGAGAGAGACGAAAGAAACAGTCTCTTGATTGATTTGCCTCTCTCTGTCTATTTCCATTTTCCACTCATACATATATCTATACACACACAGATGACAGATGTACAAGGTACTAAGTAGTCTTGCTACTCCTCTATATATTAATTTCTTCATGAATATGTTGTATATATATATATATATATATATTAATCAAACCCTTTTGCAGCTGGACCTGGTGTTAGGGCGCAAATGACGCAGGGCGAGGAGGATGGACTTGAAGACGGTGGAAGGTCCTGCAGAGGGGCCAGCGACATCTCAGTCTGAACCGCATGAAGCAGCGCCGCAGTTTGTGAATCGTTCCGAAGCGATAGCAAGTTATAAGGCGCCTGATCCTGATCAGTGTAAAGCGAACCTTGTCGCCGCTGCTCCGCTTGCGCGAGAAGTGGTAGCTCCTCAGGAACACCCGTCTTTTCTCCACCCACTCGTTCTCATCCCAAAGCCATACCGCCATTCCCGTCCTCAACGTACGTCTCTTGCTAATTAATTCCCAGTTATATCATCTCATGATCATCCATAAATTAATAGACACAGGTAATTAATATATATATATATATATATATTTATATATAGAGTATCGGAAACCGTCAGTTTAATTTCCTGAGAAGCAAATCAATGGTCAGAATAAATAAAAGCCTAATTAAGCAAACTTTAATCAATTGGCGCATGAGATAAAAGAAGAAGAAGCAGCAGCAGCAGCAGCAGCAGAAGAGGCAGATTGGACGATTGATTCTGTCACCAAGAGCGACACACACACACACAGGTGCTCCGACTGATGATATTTATGTTTAGGCCGGGAGGAGATCCATGGATGGATAACCTTTATCTTGAATATTTGGCTTAACAGAGGTGGCTGTGGGTTAACACCCAACCTCCCTTTCAACTAGTCTTCGTCATCCACTACCTGCTGATTTGATTTCGCTTGGCTTTCCACGTTAGATGGATGGTCAGATGGGTAACTGGACGTACGTAAACAATGACGCGCACGATTTCATTGGCTTTTCTACTTCTTTCTGTTCTCATTTGTTTTAGCGTATTCATGCTTAACTTTTATTTGTCCAACCATATCATTACTCCATATAAAAAACAGAGAGAGGTATAATTAAAAAAAAACAGACGAGTGACCAGCTACGCCTTTGAGCGCTCATTAACCTGAATAAATGATGATTATGAACGGTGTTTTTAACACGTCACCATTAATTAATTACAAACCCCAAAATTAACCTCGTCAAATTGAAAAAGTTTCGGCCTGCCTTCTGTCCAAGGCCGGCGCGCCCCTCATGTCCAATAAACGACAGTTTTTATCAATTTTCAGGAACAATCGCCATCTCCAATTAACTTTAAGTAAAAACAAAGAACCAACTTCTACCGGCATGCAAACAAAAATAGTTCAGCCATTGGTCATGCATACATATGCATCATAAATAAGCTTCTCTCTACTTAAGCATCGCTCTCCTACTTCGGAAAAAAAATTCAGAGAATTTTATAATACTAATAGCAATAATAATATATAAAAAATAAAGAAAATAATATGAAAGCTGATTTAAATAATAATTGATGATTAGAAGTTCTAGCAAAAAGAAAAATAAATAAAAATGGCTCTTAAAATGAAGATTCCTTCACTATAACTAAGCACTTAAGCACTTTCATAACTATGTGTTTTTCTTTATTCTTATGCTTATGAAATGCAACTATAATTATGCCCATTTATCTATCTCTGTTAATCCTTATACTAAGAGCCCTCTCCACTCCAAGGATTTGACTAGGAAGTTGCTTGAGACCTAAGCGTTAATGGCAGGTGTCAGGTGACATCCAAGCATAATACTGTTGACATTGGTATTCTGTTTATATATGTATTGATATTGATGTTCTCCTATATACCCCGCTCCCACCAAACTTGTTCAGTCCATTGACTGTTTTGTCAAGTGTCTTGTTTGGAGATCTCTCTCTTAATTTTGCTTTCCCGTGCATGCATGTAATCATCATCCTTCAATGAAGTGCCTCCAACTGGGAGAGTGAAAGGCCTTTTTGCCCTTGGCCTTGGCCTTGTCTTTGTTTAACAGCGAAAGCTCCTCGTGTGTGTGTGTGTGTTTTTAAAATAACAATCTGCAGGAGGGTATGGAACCAGAGCTTCCCTTAATTTGGTTCTCCACGAAAACATTCAGCTGCATGCCTCAATAGTCAATACTATAGTTGCTTTTCACTGTCGGTCAACTAAAGAAGTTTCATCCTCATTATCTCTAAACTCGCGGGTCAGAGCTACAGGGCACAGGGATGGTTGACTACTTCTGGGTTCAATGCACAATACTACAATAGAGGCAAGGAACCATATAATATATCAATTAACATGGTGGACCAGCTTTTAAAGAGTTGAAAATATCAATCTGTTATTGGTTGATTAGCACGGGGGGCGCGGAGGTTTCCATCTGTCCTCTCGCAGCGAAACCTTGTCCATCCTTGTCATGCTGATTGCTGTCCCCGCTCGCTCTAATCCATCTTCTCCTCTATTTTATTATATTCTTCTTTTATAAATTTTTAATTATGCCTCACATCGATACCAACGTCCTCGCCTGCCTCTGGCTGACATTTTCCTCCCCATTCTCTGAACCAACATCAACCTTCTTTTCTGCTTCTTTATTTATAACACACCGCTTGATTTCTAAGTTATTGGCATTTAAATTAGTTATTGGCAGTTGGATGGATGATCAGGATCTCCTCCTCCAACTGAACTGTGTTGTTTGAATCGGTTGGAGTGACGAGCAAGAGTGGTAGTAGTAGGCAGCACAGCACAGCACAGCACTAGGAGGCAAGGCAATTAATTGGAGGAGAGAGAGAGAGAGAGAGAGAGAGAGAGAGAGAGAGAGTATGGGCGTGGGAGAAGGTCCAAAACAGCGCAAGAGAACGCCAAGGGATGAAAAAAGATTCATCGGCGTACGACAGAGGCCATCCGGGAGGTGGGTAGCCGAGATCAAGGACTCGCTCCAAAAGGTGAGGTTGTGGCTCGGCACATTCGACACCGCTGAAGACGCTGCTCGTGCCTACGACAGAGCCGCACGCACCCTACGAGGCGCCAACGCTCGGACCAACTTCAAGTCCCCGTCAGTCGGACCTGATGATGAGGCGTTGGATAACCTACCACCTTTCTCGTTCGAGGACGGCTGCGGCCCTGCCAACGACTTCATTGGCGTGCTCAAGGCGAAGGTGCTTGATGGCAAACTACCGTCGCACCCGGCTATCGCCAAGGCTTTGGGCGCAACCAGAGTGCTCAGCCCTGGTCCTGGTCCTGGTCCTGGTCCTGGAGCCAAAGAGGCAACCCGTGGGGGAGGCTCTCTCAACAACAGCATTAGTGTTGCCTCAAACGAGGCTTCAGACATAATGGATGAGCAGGGGCAATATTGGCGATTGCTAAACCAAGAAACACGCGCAGCACCAGCACCCGCACCCGCCTATGTCACAAATGGTAGACCACTAACTGACTTGGAGACACGCATGTTCCCATCCAGCAGCATAAGCATCTATGCTGATGGCTCAAGCTCGAGTTCAGATCCATTAATAGGCGCAAGTGTGCGGGTGCCCGCGGCCGGCTATTGCGTGGGATCGGCGCCAATCAAAGGGAAGGAGATGGTAGATGCAAATGTGTATATACCGCAGCCACCTGACAACCAAACACTCTGT
Source organism: Dioscorea cayenensis subsp. rotundata (assembly GCF_009730915.1). Taxonomy (NCBI): domain Eukaryota; kingdom Viridiplantae; phylum Streptophyta; class Magnoliopsida; order Dioscoreales; family Dioscoreaceae; genus Dioscorea; species Dioscorea cayenensis. The sequence continues at coordinate 506,918 of NC_052477.1, forward strand.
GACTGTGAGGAATGGCCTCCTACAGATTCCTCCTTGGATTTTGAGTACGATCCAGCAAACACACAACATGAAGTCTGGTTTCCCTCTTCTTTTCCTTTCTGATTCTTCATCTCAAAGATTTATCTCCCCTTTCTCATTCGTTAATCCTTGGTCTTCTTTCTTCTTGTTTTTCACTTCTTTTCTTCTTTTAATGGGAAGTGAAAAAAGAATAATGTAATAATAATAATTAGGAAGTATTGGTCACCAGATTTTTCTGGGTTTTGCTGTCGCCTAGCCTTTGCAGCCATGGTTTTTCAGCCTACGGTTAACAAATCTGATACCGAGTGTTGCTCTCATCAAGCCAGTTTTGTGCTGGGTCAAGGGGTCAAAGGGGGAAAAACACTTGCTGTTTGTATTTATTACTCATATTGTAAGTATTATCACTTACCAGTCATAAATTACAAATCAGATTCGACTTGATAACACAAGGATGCAAAACCCAGATGGATTGGCATTTTTATGTGCCAGAAGATAAAAAGCTTGTTGTCCAAGCACTTACTGGCTGATCATGACACGGCAATTAATTGACTATTTCCAGTGTTTTACTCATGCTTACCGTGGAGTCTGAATGTCTGTTAGGAAGACTATTAAGCAACAGTGTTAACCTAATCATCTTGTCGCAATGTGTCATACGAGGTCAGCTGTTTTTTTTTTTTTCTTTGAAAAAAGATAAACTATAACCTCGCAGGGGCTGTTTATGTACAAATTAAACATCCCCCGGTAAACTTGATAAATCAATGGGTGCATTTCTTTCTTGGTTCATTACCAATTATGACCTTAAATAAGTTTCAAGAGATGAGAAAAATGTTTCAATCAAATATGAACTTACTTGATGAGTGATGTAAATCATTGGTGATATGGTACCATATTCCTTGATTTATTACCAATTATGATCTTAAAAAAAATTTCAAAAGCAGATGAAAATACTTCAATCAAATGCGAATTCACTCGACAAGTGATGTAGATGTTGTACCATATTTTATATTGTGAAGGATCAATATGTAAATTATTATTATTTATTTTAAATCTTAATAATTTTAAAAATAGAAATATATAAAGTATATATATATGTAATAGACAAACTGTAATTTGCATAAAAAAACAGTTAATGAAAGTTAAATTGGTTTTTATTGAGTTTATAATTTTTATAATATTATTAGTATAAAAAGAAAAAGAGTATGTTTGCGCAATACTTTTTTATTCTCACCGTATATAAACAATTAAAATATTTTTTTTAAAAAAAAAATACCGTAAATATTTTCGGGTATATAAATAAATAATTAAAAAGTTCTTAAGCAGTGTTTTATTATTATTTAAAAAAAAAAAGACGTTGGCAGCCGGGTGGGTTTTGTACCAAGTAGCCGTTGGAGTAATAGCCGTTGAGAAGGGCAACGGCTAAATTCTCCTCCTTGGATCCGGACCGTTGAATGCAAGTAGAGGAATTCAAAAGGGCAGGAGGAGGGCTTGGCATAAATCTCCTCTCTTGCTAGAGATTTTCTGCTTCTGGACTCTTTCCTGTTTTTGTTCTAGCTTTTGCTTTTATTCTCCTTCCTCTCTTGCGCTCATTAGGAAACAAACACAAACAAAGGAAAAGAAAAGAGAAGCAGAAAAAAAGATGAACAACTTGATGACCAAATCTTTCATGAGCTACGTGGACCTGAAGAAAGAGGCCCTCAAAGACCTTGAAGCCGGCGGCGGCGGCGAGGATGAAGCCGCAGCCATTGAGATGGCAGCAACCATCGGCAAAGTGGATGCTAACTTAGGTCACTTCTTCGAGGAAGCCGGGCTGGTGAAGGAAGAGATGGCCTCCATCAGGGCCCTCCTGGTGAATCTCCAGGACGCCAACGAGGAGAGCAAGTCCCTCCACAAGCCGGACTCCCTCAGGTCCCACCGCAACCGCATCAACTCTGACATCGTCCAGGTGCTCAGGAAGGCCAAGGCCATACGCGACCGCCTCGAGGTCATGGACCGCGCCAATGCTGCTAACCGGAGGCTCTCCGGCTTCCGGGAGGGTACCCCCATCGACCGCACCCGGACCTCGGTCACCAATGGCCTCAGGAAGAAGCTGAGGGAACTGATGATGGATTTCCAGGGTCTCAGGCAGAGAATGATGGCCGAGTACAAGGAGACCGTGGAACGGCGCTATTTCACAGTTGCCGGTGAGGTCCCCGAGGAGGAGGTGATCGAGAAGATTATCTCCGAGGGGGCCAGCGAGGAGCTCTTCTCCAAGGCCATATCTGAACACGGAAGCGGCAAGGTGCTAGAGACTGTGCACGAGATCCAAGATCGGCACGATGCCGCCAAGGAGATAGAGCGGAGCCTGCTGGAGCTCCACCAGGTGTTCCTGGACATGGCGGTGATGGTGGAGGCCCAGGGGGAGACAATGGATGACATCGAACACCATGTAACAAATGCGGCGCAGTACGTCAAGGATGGGGCCAAAGAACTTAAGAGTGCCAAAGACTACCAGAGGAGCAGCCGCAAATGGCTGTGCATTGGCCTCATTCTTCTTCTGATCATCATCTTGGTTATTGTCGTCCCAGTTGCCACGAGCCTCAGTAAATCCTAATTTCCTGAAGCAAAGGAGTGCTCTGATTGAAGTTATTGAACTAGTTGATGGTAATACACCGTCTAAGGAGAGGCCCCATTCCATTCCGTAAGAAGCATCCATGATCCATATATACATTTAGACCGTAGAGTATTGCTGCTTGCTTGCTTGTGAGTTGGAGTAGCAGTGCATGCTACTAATATTCCCAGTGGGGTCTGGAGTTGTGCTCAAGCTCCCTCATTTACAGTAGTAGCATAAATTACTGCAGTTTACCCTCTCTCGCTTTTGGCTGCTCATATTTTTTCTCCATGAGGAATTTCACTTTGTTTTGTTGTTGTATCTGGTCTCTTTGATGTTCTACCGTTTCGTACGAGGACAATTGTGATGCCTTCTTCATACTCTCTGGTTTTTACCTTAGTGCTGAGAGGTTATAAGGATATTTCTGAGGTTATTATTATTATTTTTTTAATGTTCTCTCAAAACATAACGTGCATGCATGTTGGGAACAGGAAATGGGGACAATTACCTTTGCCGAATAACTGCAATTTAACACTCGCTCATCCTGTCCTTTAGGCAAGAATTAACCGCTCACACACTCACAACAGTCTCGTGAGTGCATGCTTTCATTGCAGGAATAATAAAAAGGTGCTGCATAATAATTTGCATTAACCAGGTCTCTTCGCGTGCTACCAACAACCCCATGACCACCAATTCTCATTGGAGGGTGTTCTTGGCCAGCCAGAGAAGTAGATGTCAGATCGGGTCACCTGATGGAGAAATATATAGCAACCAAATATTATATTATACCCATTTAATAAAGATATGCCAACGGCAGGAAGCTTCTCAACTCCAAGAGCTTATCAGACCTACCAAGCAAAATGTTTTTGCGTCCCTGTGTTGTTTCTTAAGCACATGTTACTCGCATTTTGTTCAACACACTGGTGGAACTCCTTTATTCACCACAGGGATGTATTTGGTTTGTCACTTGTCACCAGATACAAATGCATAGGAGAGACAGAAAAGACCAACTTATGTACAACCTTATCCTGTCCGAACACTAACCACTTGACAACACAAGGCAAACTAAGAAGCAAAAATCAGTCTTTCCATTTTGATTTTTCGCCATCATCAACAGGCATTATTATTCAAGCACCACCCAACCCTAATAACCCCCTTGTATATAAGCATTGAGGCGGTTCAGTTCCTCCCGATGCTCGGTCACAACAGCACGGACAACATCACCAATGGAGACCATGCCGATCATGCCCCTCCCATCTATCACTGGGATGTGCCTGATACGGTTATCTTTCACCACAAACCAATGCACCAGTTACAATTGACACCAGGTGGACGCTTGAGGATAAAAGGAAAATAAGATATGACAGGACAAACCTGTCATCAGCTGCATAGCCCGCAGAACTTTGGTGTCAGGGGTCACAGTAATCAGCTTATTCTGTTGAGAAAAAAACAGATAAGTGGTATGTTATGTAGGCAGAATTCCCAATTTCATTTTCATTTTGGAGTTAACCAGCACAATTCATGAAAAACTAGATAGCAGCAGACATGCATCAAGCAAATTTTAAAAGAGCCTTAGCTAATTTATTGTGAAACCAGAAAGGTAATTAGAAAATCTTAAGTCCTGGAAATGCTTGTAAATCACAGAAATAACAATTATGTAAAGAGCACCTCCTCAGTCATGATGTCCCCAACTTTTGTAGACTTGGATGATCTCCCCTGCACGATGATTTTCCTTAGGTAATCTGATATCAAAAGGAATAACAAATGCGTAAATATCTCAACATGTTGTAAGTGAACAATAGAACACCCTAAGAGAACAGAATAAAAATTTTAATATATATGCTCAACAATGCTTTAAAAATTAGCTTCCGTTAATCCTCAAGGCATACAAGATCCTACCAGCCTCTAGATATCAATACCTAAGGTAAGATTAGTCATTTATATGATGCCCAACTCATCCTCCATCAACAAAAACCACTAAATTCAAAAACTTCACACAAATCATAGGCAAAGGAGATCTGAGATACTGAGGATGACAAAGAGTGGCAAAAGAAGGCTGATAAATGGGCAGTCTTCATTTTCCTGGTGAACATAAAAACCGAATCTTCATCAACTGACAACATCATCACGTTCCAGAAAGGTAATATCAAAACCATACACTCATATGTTGCATAGCAGAATAAAACTGTAATTTACCTAGCAAGCAGATTAGCATAATTTCTAGTATGCATTACTTAATGGTAAATCATGTAAAGAATCATCCAGTACACAAACAAATAGGAGCAAACTTCGAAACTGAGCACTCTGAGCACCTCTCTCAGTGATAATTCCAGCAATTGCCTTCTCTTCTTCAGGTTTCACGACCACCAAAGCTCCAACATTGTGCTGAGTCATCTGATACAAATTATTAGTCAGCTATCACATCTCCAAAGGTTGAACATAGACCAACAGATTCAGCCGATGAAAATTTCAGTCTGAAGCCCCTACATAACATTGTAACAAGGAATAAACAGAGACAACATGATACATACCGATTTTACAGCATCATAAACAGTATCATTAGTGGTGCACCACAACCAGGAACCATCTGCATTTTTACCTTTTGCTTTTAGAATGTCAGAAATTGTGGTGCTTTCAAATCCATGCTCTTCCAACCGAGCAGAAGAAACTGACTGAAACCGTGAAAAGACAGTAGGTCGCACAACAGGGTTTGCAATGGAGAGGCGAACAGCAGATGTAAGGATACTTCCGTTTGATCGGATTGCTCGAATTAGTCCTTGCATTGTTTCCAACTGACAAATTACCACGGTTAGACTCTACGGTTAGAATCTAGATATTTTACAGTTTGCTCAAGGAGAAAGAGGTAAGTGTATAGTTTCTTCTCGCTAGAGTCATCCAAATAAATAAATAAAATCTTTCAAAAAGATACTTCAAGAAATACTTGACCATTCAGCTGGAGTGGAATTACAGAAATAAACCTCTGATAAAGTTTTACTCTTTATCAATCGAAGGAATACTGTCAAAGATTAAAATATTGAGTAGCCATATATATGCATAAACATGGTGTTTGCAATAATATGAGGAAAGTCTTTTTAAACCAAAAGACAACTGATGATTTTAGCAATTGGAAAAAGGAGAAAGATAGCCACCTGAATAAGATTTTCTAATTGAAGCCACAAGTAAAGGCCCTCTTTCAAACCTAAACTTGATCAGCATAGGAAAATTGGCACAATTGCAATCAACAAATATTAGGCACCCATTTATGAAGTGGTTCATTAAGTGACAGACCGCTTTTCCCTTCAATTCTCTGCTACACAGCACAGACTAGTGAAAGTGAAATATGCTCAAGTTTCTTCCATAACAAACATTCTGTATCCCAAACATGACCATTTTAGACCATTATATGCAAGCCTGAACACAGATATTACTCTGCCATGCAGTGGGCACTTTCCTCCGAAAAAGCGCAAAAATCTCATGTATATGCTATGGTTGTATCGAAAAGAAGGAAAAAGATGGAGAAACTTTTTATGATCCCACTTAAAAGGGAGTAGCATGAGCTTTAATTTGGGAAAAAGAAGGAAAAAAAAAAAAACCAACCTTTCAAGATGAATGAATTCCTTCATTCACAACTAAGGTCAACTTAATTGAGAAATTTCCAGCAGTTTTGCAAAAAGTCCGGTTAGAGAGCTATCCACCTAAATGTTTTACTTCTGGAAAGAGAACAACAAAAACATCTCAAAATTCAAACAGACGTTCATATTATATAACTTGCCTCCTAATAGATCAATCAGTAATAAGCATAGAGTTAGCAAGATATCTTCTTTATTTGACAATCTACTCCTCAATAAAGGCATCTACCCTTGTATAAGTAATTTGTTGGCCGGAATAATAACCTCATCGTGAAAAATTTTCAACCGTCGACCTCAGTTAAGATGATGGGAAATCATCACTCGGATCAGTAACCGAGCCAAATGAGCAGCGAGATAAGTTGTGTATATATGTATGACCAGATCCAAGCACACATAATACTCGATGAACCAGATCCATCACTAAGTAGAGCAGACGAAGAAAAAGAAAATCAAGAAGAGAAGAGAGAGAAGGATCTTGTGTGAATCGGGGAACCATAAGATGAAAAAGACGAACAACAAAATAGAAATCAAGATCGGAGTGGTATGGATGTTCAAAACTGTTATCAATCTAACCGTCATTACCTCTCGAAACCGAATGGAGCGCCAAGCTGCCAAGAAGAAGAAGAAGAAGAAGAACCAGGCTGAGGGGTTTGAGGGCAGGAGAGTTTTGCCCTTTTGCCCTCGATCAGCCTCAATCTTATCAACAAAAACTTTCCTGAATATTATTATTTTTTAAATAAATTCTAATGGGGGATGTAGTGGACTGCAGATTAGGAGTTCCACGTAATCCTGACCAGCGCATAAGATTCTTAATAATGCATTAGTCTTCTTCTACGAGACATTTTTTAATTTCTGTTACTTATCTAAGGCCAATTATGAAGATACACAAATGAAGCACCAGGACAAATTTAAACCGCGTCGGTCAGACTCACAAAACGGTGGGTTGGGGAAGCCCCAGTTTAGTGGTTTCAATCTAGCTCAAAAATAAAGTGGTGGCCAATGGTCCAAAGGTCGAACTCAATTTTATAAATAAAGTAAATAATATAAAATATAATTTGAGATTTATTAAAACCATGTGAACCCGACTTGGCTCAAATGGTTCATAGTCGAACTGCTTGAGTCATAAAGTTCAATAGCGGATCTCAGCCTACCCGTCCAGTTATGTTTAATTGGGAGAGTGGGGTGGGATGAGAAGATTGTTGAGGGTGTAATGAGTATTTGGTTACTGGAGTGAAGGGGGTAAGGGGGTAAAGCACCCTTTTTCATCCCTTCATAATCCACTCCCAAATTAAGGCCTTTTGGGAGAATGGATGTTTGTTATTATAATTATTTTAATTAAATAATATAAAATATTAATAGTATCTTTCACTAATTTCTATAATTCCCATTATATCCTCACTTACTTAAAAAACCCTATATTTTACTTACTAAACTTTTATAAAAAAACCAAATTACTTTTTATCAATTTAAATTTTTTTTATAATAGCTATTTAAAACCTAATTTCATCTTTCATATTATTTTTTTCCTTAATTTTTTAATGTGTCAATTAAAAATTAATAATAATAATTTAATAATAATAAAAATAAAAATAAATAAATAAATATAAAAAATTCAATAATTATAGTATTAGTTTTAAAATAATATTATAATAATAATAATATTATTGCACAAATAATATTATTAGTAATATTAATATTAATATTAACAAAATTTGTACAAAATAATTTTAAATACATATAAAAAAAAATTTATGATCAATTTTATATAAAAGGATAAATTAGTAAAATATACATTACATCTCTCCTCACTCCTTTGAACCAAACAAAAAAAAATAAATTACCTCTCTACACTCCTCCATTGAACCAAACATAAAACTTTTTCCAAACCCTCTATTCTCCTCCCCATCCCACAAACCAAACAAGGGGTTAAAGAGGAAGTATATCACCCTAACCTTCAGATCCAGTCCAACTGGGTTAGACAGCCCGACGGTTCCAGTTCTTAGTGCATAGTACTCTACTAAGGCACTGCATAAAGTTAATATATCATGCACGGACAAGAGACAACAGGCAAGAGAGAACGAAAAACGAGAGCCCATATATATCCATGAAGTATGATTCGGATCCATAAGACCACATCCTAGTCCAGATCAAGCAAGTTACATCCCTTCACGTCGAGTCAGGTATCAAGCCCTAGTTACAGCAACACAGTGAGAACGCCATTTCAATCAGCTGTAGATCATACCATACTGCGCAAGTTAGACAGATGGACCCATCCAAGTTTGCTGGCCATCTGTGTCATCACCTCATCCCAACTATAACAGAGATTCAGGTGTAAACTTTAATATAAAGAAGCTGAGAAATGCTTAAAATCTGATTCGTGCAGCCAAAGCAAGAACCCAAGAAACTCTATGCTAAAACAAGCACACAAGAGATGGAACAAGTATAGCATGATTCCATCTATATTTGCATGTCTCCGGCTTTGCTCTGCCCATATCCGTCATCATCCTCATTCCAACTTCAAGAATTTCAGAAGCATTCACAGAGAACTATTAACCAAAAGCAGAAAAACAAACAAACAAACAAACAAACAAACATTCATGCTTAAAATCTGGTGCGCACTAGTGAAGCAAGAAGCCAAAAGCTATAAACTAAAGCAACAGCGCAAAAGAGATAACAAATATAACATGATTCCATCAGATCATTGGGGCAGCTGTGGTCGTGGGAGTTCAAAATGATGAAATGCAACAATTTATCCGATATAGACAAGAGATCTTGAACCTTGGAAGGTGAAAAAGTTTTCTTCTTCATAGATGGAAGAACATAAATTTACCTTCACCATTTATCCACATTGATTGTCTTATAAACATTAGTTAACAGACAGAACATACGCCTTTGATCAGAGGGTAATCTTCCACAAATACCTGTAGTTTTCCAACTAATGGGACCAAGTTCCAGCAGAAGTATCCATGATAGCACGTCCTAGGATATGAAAGCCTTGACAAGCTGAGTATAGTTGAAAACAGCACCTGTCCTAGGACAAGTAACTTTGCCATCATTACTCTTCGCCATTTCCTCAAGCGCCTGCCATGCAAATAAAACAAGATGAGCAAATTGTAACCTATAAAACATTTCAGTGGCTAAATTAAACCATAACTACTCAATTCAAGTCTTCAAAGGGATCTTCACAAGAGAATCTGCAGTTCTAATAATGCTCAATACCTTTGTGCTATACACATAGCCATTTGGCAATACAAGAGGGGGGTTCTCTGTGTCCATCAGCTCTTTCGTTATGTGGCAAACAAGCTTTGAATGATGTTGCTTTGAAAAAGGAAGTGGTGCAGCCAATTCCCGGAACACATCTTGTGAAAGAGGATCTTCTATGGGACAACCCTCTTCATACGAAAATCTTAGAGAGGTCAAGAAGAAACAAAATTCTAGCAATGTACTTCATCTGTTAAAATATTCCTTCATTTTCTCATTAAGATAAACAAACTGCAACCTATTAAATATTTCAGCAATTATAATCACTCGACTCAAGTCTCACTGAACTTCATAAGAGTCTTCACAAGAAAAGAGCTCTCACTCTGCTCACGCCCTTTGTGCTCCAAGCATAGCCATTTGCTAATAGTGAGTTATTTTCCATTAATATGGATTTCATAAAGGAATTCTAGTATTGTCCATCTATTAAAATATTACTTCATTTTCTTATTATCACCAAGTTCCAGAAGGAAATGTCAAAAAGCCATACCTCAATTTAAATCACGCAGAGATGAAGTTTATCAAATAAAATTCATGCAGGATACGGCGTCTTTAGAGCAGACAATCCCGCTTGTAGATATATATTCAGCAAAGGTTCAAGTGTCATGCCATACAATTTGCAGAACTCATGTTTAAATTGCTCAACTAAATAATCCCACTGCTTGGGTTCAAATAAAACCTGTCCAAGAAACTCAAGAAAATAACTTCCCTTTCCTAACAATCCAAACACAGATGTTCTAAATTATAAAGAAAAACTATTTCATCATAAGAACAACATGAAAGCTATTTTAACTATAAGGGTTAAGGGGTCTGTCACTCCATGAAATGGAGCCTGATGGCTGATGTTCAATTTCATAAAGCGAAAAATGTTCTATTTCGTTATTGAAGTGAAGGGTTTTATCTGTTTCCGTCCATCAATCAGCCACATGTCTGACAATGTTCCATCTGCAGTTTATGTGGTAATACATGTGGACAGCTTACACCTGTCAGCTGCCACGCGACAATTCAAATATTTCTTAATTTTTTCAGTCCATACTTCTAACTATTTTTACAAAAAACACTTGACAATTTTTCATAACATGATAGATGCGTTTTCTTAATTGTTGAAACTTTACAGAAAAAGCTCCTGCAAAAAATGGATATAAACATGAAACATAGTGATCTAAATTATACAAAAACAACCCCCTCACAAAACTGTTTATAACATATAAAACTAACCCTAAGTTACTTTATTTTTCATGTTGATACCCATATTTTACAAGAACTCTCATGTTAATATAAAAAATTAATAGCTCAATTTTGTCATATTCATATTAAGATTTGACAACGATTGTTTCGTAAAATATAAATAGGTACAATTATTTTCTAAAAAAACATTAAAAATATACACATGCATATATTTTTAATTGCCATTTCACAGCAATTGTAGATAAACTGCACACAATCCATATCAGGAGGTGTAATGATGTTAAATAGGTGGTCTGACGGAGGGACGAATATGAACAAAAGCATGCACCAGGGAAGAAATCTGACACCAGCCTTTATTTTAGAGACAAATAATTTCCTTAAAGAAAATCATTACAGAATTAGTTTGAGAGTTATAAACAGAATACTAGTGGAATTTAAGATGTTATTACAATCTCAATGCAATTAAGCAAAGAAAGTCTTCATGCTCTTTGCAAGGGACAATCATTTTTTTTATAGACAGTGGCAGATTAAGAAAATCAACATAAGCCGGATGGATATGGAGCAAGAAGAGAATCTTCACATCAACGATAGTGTACCAGAAACTGGAAACAAAATGTTTACTAACTTGTATGCAGCTCTCTGACTACTGATTCAATTTCCATTACAAGAGACAGAAGAAAATTAACAAATCAAACCAAACTCAACTTACACCGATTTAATTCAGCTTTTTTAAAGCCCTCAGTTAGGTCTATGTTTTCCTTTTTATCAAATTAAATCATATCTGCTTCTAGTTCTTATTTAAGATTTTAAAAAGGCAAAAGGCAAGAGCATAAAGAAGAAACAGATCAGGGTTGTCCATAATGAGGATTGTAAAACCCAGGTTTGGCCTGGCTCTCCTTATCTTGAAACCAGATCCTTAGGACTATGGCATTAACTAGTAAGCTTTCTTCCAAATTCTTAAACTTATTTAGTTTTCAAGGTCAGCCAATCTAGGAATTAATCCCAGCCCAAAAAATCAACCGATACCACTTTTTTAAGTTGAAGCAGCCCAAGCACACGGACAGCCCTATTAGCAAGGAGCGCAAGAGAGTATTGAAGATCAGGATGAATTGAATAAAGCACCCAACCAAATAAAAAAAGATTCACTAATTTTTGGTTTCCCTTCTCAGGCTACATTTTATCATGTAGTTTTCCTCAAAGTAATGGGTGCTTTAAATTGTGGCATATTAAAAAGCGTATTATTCCACTTATTTCCAAAAAGCCCTAATTTAAACTGTACAATCTAATTTAATCCAAATCAATTAGTATGGTAGCATTTCTGTACATAGTTTAATTTTAATAAAGAAAATACGGTTTTACTAAACATAATAAGAGCCATATATATTACCACTATGCTATTGTAGTGTTTTTACAGGACATGTCTCCTAATGTAACATTGACTCCAGAACTAGTCTCGGAATAATCATAAAAAACCCAAATCATCCCTTACAAATACAGTTGCTTTCAACTTAAAAAAAAAGGTTGATGAATTTAATTCAGTTTAAAATCTTCATCACCAAATTAAATTGGCACCTGTGCACCATAAAGGTTGAAGTTTGCAAGGAAAAGGATACCAGACTACCGCATTCAACAAAAGCTATAGACTGAAGAGTATAAGACTTGCCTTGTAATTAACGCATTCGGTACTACTTTTAAACGCCAATGTTGCCATGACTCGCTGTAGTTCCTTCATATGGGTAGCACCCCATGGTGCAAGATACTTCCGAGCATATGTGATAGCCTGCAAATTGTTTTCAGCTCGTACCAACTCTATGAATTCCTGCAGCCGCAACTGAAACTCAAATTTACTCTGCAAGATGTAGTGCAACTAAGTTATGATTAGCTTCCACAAATTGGAAATGCATTTGGGTATATAGAGAAATATTTTTTAGTGGAACAAGGACTTCATCAATTAACAATGTTTGCCTAAAGTAATTTAATGACCATCTGCAATCTAACTCATTCAGCAACCATAAATGGGCTCTGAAACATTACATTTATAGGTCAGTCTAGAATCATACCATGGGCAATTATTTAAATAATAAAAAAGAAATCACATCATTCCTGAGTGAGGTCAGTGATCAACAGGCAACAGAATTAGTGATTCCATTTCAAGTGGTGCATGGCCCAACAAAGAACTTTGATGCCTGAATCGGGTATTAGTCTGTTAGAATGCATATATGCCCAAGACCTTTAGTGGAATGTCCAATTTGCTTTAATCATATCTGTATGAAATTTCTTATCGACTATTTCCTTCTCAGTAAAATTTTACTTTGTAAATTAGTACTTCAGAACATTATCAATAAAAAAATAGACAAATCACAATCAGCACAGCATACCTTTGATTTTTTCAACCTTGCCCTATTGTCTATGCACCAAGCAAGAGCAGGAGCCACTTCCTTATTGTGGAGTGAGTCAATTACTCTTTTTGCATCAAGAAAGGCATCAATATCTACAAGATCCTACAACAAATCAGACCATCAAATAAGAAATGATGATGTCTAGCAGCTCGCAAGAACAAATCTTTTGCCAAACGAGTACCAATAACAAACTATAATTGCATTGGAAGGCATACACCTGAATGATCTTGCAAGAAATTTTAAGGATTGAAACCACATATTCAACAAGAAATATTAAGGATTGAAACCACATATTCAAAATTCAGGCAACAGAAAAAAAAAATAACAATTTTGCATAGAGCAGAATCATAAGACAGCAATTTCAGTCTTCTAGGTTAGCAGTGTGAGCAGTTGCATCCATGAAATCAACCAAAGAAAAGAAATAAGGGTATATATTGATCACTCGTAGCAAATAATATAACACTCTAAAAAAAAGTTCAGTGCAAGGGGAAATGAAAATGAACGGACAGTAAAAGTATCAACATTCAAAAAGGGATTGAGCTAAAATAACTAAAGAAGGTTGAGGAGAAGGATCAAGCCTGCATATTGCTGATTTCTGCCATCTTGGCGGCGGTGTCATAGTATGACATGCGCAGCATGTAATCCACCAGAATCCGCTTCAGCCTCGTGTTGCTCCAATCCGACATATTCCCCGCATCTACTCCATCCAAATGATTCAGTCTTGCACGGCATCGTTGAGCTTGCAAATTCTCAGTCCTGTTGCCTTCTTCAAGCTAATTGACCGGCGAACCATGTGATTGGGATCAAGAGATGATGTTATTCATTGACAAGATCCATGACGGGAATTGACAAATTAATTAGTGGCCAACAAAGTAAATAGAGGAACAAGAAAAGGGGAATGGGAAGAGGGTCCGTAGAAGTTAGTTACCTTGCGCTTGAGTCCCTGGAGACGGGAAACGAGGGAGGTAAGATGGGTGACGGCGTCCTCTTTGGACATTCCCTCTGAGCGGTCAGCAGCATCGGCAACGCCAGAGAGCACAACCGAGACCTCCTTCTCGACGCTGCGGTGATTCCCCCTGATCGTCTTCTTGAGATGCTCGAAGGGCACCCTCAGGAACTGATGCTCCAACCTTAGGGATTCCGCGATTTGGATCAACCTCGTTGAGGGCGTTGTAGGTCCGGCCGGCACTGCAGCTGAGACAGAGGAGTTGCTGATGATGGAACCCCCGTCAGGAGGCAACCCCATGGACACCTCCATGATCCCTTGACGGCGCTAACGCAGATGGATCCAAGAATTCTGCCGATGGAACGAGGAAGGCGGATGCGTGATGCTAAATACTCTGCTTTTGCCAATTGGATAAAAAATTAAATTAAAAATTAAATTAAAAATTAAATTTTTTTAAAAAAAACCACACCTTTACTACAAAAGTCATCGAGGAGAATTCAGAAATAAAATAATTAATATGTTAATCTGTTCTAAATTTATTGCATTTTTTTAAGAAATATTAATAAACCGTAATATCCAGATTAATCTCTCTCTATTTTTCTCTATCCTCTGATTCGAAAGACTGGGACTAATCACTCTATTTTTAAAAAAATACGATCGATTAGTCCTCTATTTTTGAAAAATACAGATCACTATTCTTGGCTCATTTTTAGAGAGAAAGAGATCAAGTAGAATCTATTTTCAATAAGTAAAAGAATTACGTGAGGGTCATTTCTAAGAGTTTAAAAGTAAAAAGAGAGAAAAGTAGAGGACTCAAACCTACAATTTATTTTAAAAAAATTAAGAATTCAAAGCATGATGAGGTGGTTACTCTTAACAGAAAAGAAATTGTATAAAAACAATTAAAAAATAAACAGGTATAATATGCATTAAAGCATGTGGTGAATTAAATAGAAGAGTTGCATAGATCCAAAAGGTCTAGTGACACTAAATTCACTGTGAAAGTTTAACTTATTGGATATTTATTGTTTGGGTTCAAAATACTTGTATGAGAGCATGCAATCCAATCTTTGTATCAACTGAATTTTATTATGCACACCCCTAATTATAAATATATTTGTCATAATTTGTAAATTAAAAATCATAGAAATGAGAATGTTCCGTTCTATTTGACAAGAGTGCATTACAACAATGCCATAGTTTTTTGGGCATAAAAAACTATGAAGTTTATTTTATACTTAATTATTTTTTTAACATATTTTTATCCAATTTGCAAAAAAAAAAGGTTATAAAATAAATTGTGTTTCTATTGTTTTCCAAATTTTTGCTTATCAAACCGACTATTATTCTTTGTCAACCTCATTTAAGATCGTATTTCTTTGAAATCCATGTCCATTGTTTTAGAAGTTTAAATGATTTAATAAAAACTTATATTTTTATTTGTTTATGTTAAAAAATAAAATAAAAAAAGTGTCTAATTAACACTATGGTGACTCCCCTTCTAAGGCTAGAGTTGTTGCTTGGTCAATATGATGTTAATATTTTTTTAAAATTTATTTATTTATAAAAGTGAATAAGTCACAACCCACAACCCTTATCCATTACGATGAATGAAAATTGAACTTTCAAAATCTCACTTAAGGAGCTTGATGAGTTGTCAGTCTCTTGTTATGGGTGTTTATGTTTTAAATTTAAATGAAAACTAGTTATGATTTTTTCAAATAGTAAGTTTTCTATTTTGTTTGTGTTTTAAAGGTCTCGAGTTTGAAACCTCCAAACACAATGCAAAAAAAATAAAAAGGTTCTTGTCGTCAATTTATCAAAAAAAAAAATTCTCACCGTTTAAAGTTATTATAATAATAATAATAATAATAATAATAATAATAATAATAAACCATATAAATTAAAATTTCTTCTTAGAGAAAAATGTGAGAAAACGTATAGAGTTAGAATCATCAGCCTTTGAGTTGGAAGAAAAATGGGATGGCCAACTACATAAAATGTTCTCCTTTGGTAATTTTTTAAAATTATAAATTATTTATTTTTTGAGACAAATTATTAAAATCCTCATTAGGATCATTTGGCTCCTCTAACATTAGAAATTGCTTTTCATTCACTTTTGGAATTATTTCCTATACAATTCCATTTGAGTAAAATATTGAAAATACCCCTAAAATATTTAACAACACTCGTAAGGGAAAGCGGGAACTCATTTGGTGCACGAAGAACTAGACGAACTCACCGGGTTTTAAGAGTAGGCTTTTATTTCAATGAGGCTGGGTCCTCACTCTTGGTGTAGTTAAACTCTCACTCAAGGCTGAAGCTAAGGGATTCAGTTCTCAACATAAACAGAGAAACTTCAAAACTATGATGATTAAAAAGCCTCACAAAAAAATGAGAATAGCTTTCCCTTGTTACTGTATACCCATATTTGGTATTTGGTAAAAGGAATGGGCAATGTTTTTATATGGGAATAAGATTCCTACACTTGGGCTAATTCCATTCCTTTCGAGATTGGGGGAATGTTATTCCCCCTTGGAAAATGATGAGTTTGACCCTCTCCCTCTCTTTTAATTTAAATAAATAATAATCATTATCATTATGCATGAATTAAATATTTAATTATAATGATTAAAACATAAAATAGTTAAAGGGGTTTATATTAACTAAAATTTTTTATTAAAATCATTATTTAAATTATTTAATAAATGTGTAAATTTAGTTGTTATTAAACCTAATCTACTATTTTATACAAATTTCATCACATTTCTCTCTTACTCTTTTCATTCATTATTCCTTCCAACCAAACACTATTTAATATTTATTCTCATTTATCTTGTTTCTATTTCGCATAAACCTATTTTCCCTAATCTCATTCCTCACATTCTCATCCCACAAACCAGAAGCAACCTGAAAACAGACCCTTAGGTTCCATATGATTGATACTAGCATAATCGTACTTTGTATTTTGAGGGGAGCTATTGTCTGAAACAAGCTCACCTCAAGTATTAGTGTGAGGGCAAGCTGGCTCATGCACAAGAGTTTTTTATGGAGGATAAATGGATTATTTTCTTATTTTGGATTTAAGAAATAAAATTTTAAACATGTGGAATGTTTCCGAATATTAGAAAAAAAAAAGAGGTACAATAAAATTTTTAAAAATTAAACTTTTCATAGTAGTACCACTTTCCTTTATTTTTTTTTATTTTGATTTGTTGTTAAATTTTAAAATCTCTCATATTTGAAAAATATGTCATTTAGTTGAAAATAATTTTATTTTTTTTTTGCACGCTTGTATTTTCCTTTTTTCATTTAATCAAACCTTATATATATATATATATGCACATTGTTAGAGGTCCCTGTATATTGGGCCCATCTTTGGTTTCAAAACATTCTTATTTAGTTTAGTACCACATTGCCTATTTGTAAGGCCTTAACCCACCTTATATATGGCACTATTTATTAGCCCTTAACTTTGGTTTAGTGGTTATGCTCTCTTACGCGTAAGCGCAGGGGTGTAAATTTCAGGGTTGGATTCGGAATTTGGCTTGAAACTTCTGAACTCATGTAGGCGCATGATGCGGGCACGAATGCACCGATTTTCTTTTTGTGTTGCACTGTTTCTCATACGTGCGCATGATCGAATCAAATAGAGTTTTGGGATGGGATTGGCATCCTAATCTGGAGGTGGCTTGGATGATATGTGGGGACTTTTGCGAAGCATTTCACTTGGATCAATGTCCAATCTAGTTGGGTAGCAATGTTCCCTAGGGTCCTGTAAAATTTGGGGTCTGATCATGTTCCTATTCGGGATGAGTCGGGAATTCACATTCCCAAGACTCGCCCTTTTCGCTTCGAACAAGCGTGGTGGTCGGCAGATAACTTTTTTTGACATAATCAAGAATTGGTGGGATACTAACCAATTGAATAGTTGCGGGCCATTTATTCTGGAGAAAAAGATCTCACTCCTCAGAGAGCGGCTAAAGTACTGGGCGAAAATGGAGTTTGGCTTGATCAAATTGAAAAAATTGGCTCTTTTGCATGATATTGGAATAATTGATGCCACAAAGGAATCGCGCCCTTTGACAGATGAGGAAAGGGGCAGATACAACGCCTTAAAAGTGAAGATGTTTTCAATTCTCAATCAGGAAGAGATATACTGAAAACAGAGAGCTAGAGTAACTTGGCTTAAAAAAGTTGATAAAAACACAAGTTACTTTCACTCTGTTGCTAACGGTCGCCGAAATAGGAATTTCATTCCTTTTGGGTTTAACATGATAATCGTAGGGTAGATGACATTGGGAGGATTCATGACACCTTCACCTCCTTTTACAAAGATCTTTATGGTTCAACATAGGAACATTGATTCCAGCTTAATTGGTCTAACCTCCTTGGTATAAAAGTTCAGAGTGATTAGACTGGCGTTGGATATCCCGTCCTCACAAGATGAAATCAGGGCGGCTGTTTTCAATATGAGTGTTTAAAAAGCCCTAGGACTAGATGATTTTTTTATTCCTTTTTTTTTCAAAAGTTCTGGGAAATCGTCAAGTTCGATATCTTTAAGCTTTGTGATGACTTTTACTGGGGGAATGCTAACTTGGAGAGAATTAATTGGGCTAACATTGCCGTAATCCCTAAATGCCAAACTCTAGATGACCCCTTCCATTATTGTCCAATTAGTCTCATTAATTCTACTCTTAAGATTGTGTCAAAAGTTTTAGCAAACAGACTCAATTGTAAGATTGATGCTCTAATTGATATGACGTAATCAGCTTTCATTAAGGGTCATTGCATTATCGATAATATTTCTACAGCCTAAGAGCTCATCTTCTACATCCGAAAACATTAGCTTCCGGGTCTGATCCTTAAAGTAGATTTTTCCAAAGCTTTCGACACAGTTGACTGGGGATTCTTACTTGATCTTCTGAGGGCCCTAGGTTTTAGTGCAAAATGGACAGGGTGGATCTAGACC
The DNA here is from genome assembly GCF_009730915.1 of Dioscorea cayenensis subsp. rotundata. NCBI lineage: Eukaryota > Viridiplantae > Streptophyta > Magnoliopsida > Dioscoreales > Dioscoreaceae > Dioscorea > Dioscorea cayenensis. Next base: position 525,915 of record NC_052477.1, read on the forward strand.
ATTTTGTTTACTTCAAAGGCAATTTTCCTTGTCAATGGAACTCAACGTGGGTATATCGTTAACGTAGGGGCCTTAGACAAGGAGATCTACTTTCATCTTTATTGTTTATCCTTGTGGTGGATGTTCTAAGTACCATGTTTAATAACCCCCTGAATTATGGGATCCTTCATGGTATCGCATTAGGTAACCGGGGTGATAAAATGTGTCATCTCCATTTTACTGATGATCTTCTAGTTATGACGACAGGGGGAGGGGAAGATCTTCGTATAATCAAGCTAATCCTACTCTTATTTGAAGGTCTCTTAGGTCTAAAGGTTATCTCTAGCAAAACTTTCTTATATTCTTCTCCAAAAAAACCAAGAGCCACCAGCCTACCTTCCTAGAACCTTGCATTGTAGTACGGGCACCTTGCCATTGGTATATCTTGGAATTCCAATTTTGGGTTGTCGTCCAAGAAGACAAGATTGGGATATCCTAATAAATAAAATTAGAAATAGGTTAGCAGAGTGGAAATCCAGATTCTAAGCTGCTCTCTCTTGGAGGAAGACTCACTCTCCTGAACACGGTGCTATCTGCTATTCCAATCTAATGGATGTCTATTTATAAGCTATCCTGTTGGGTAATTAAAAATATTGACAAAATTAGAAGAGATTTTCTCTAGTCAGGCCCGGATGGTCACCACTCGAAGATGAGATTGGTTTATTGGTTGAGGTTTTGCAGATCAAGAGATCAAGGAGGCTATGGGATTTTAAACCTGATCATCTTCAACATTACCTTGCTTGGCAAATTGTGGTGGAAAATCATAGCTGATAGGCATTGGTGTGGCGAATTAATTTAATTTTGCCGCAAAAATTACTTTTGAAATATTCCTTCTCGGAACTTATTCTATAAACAATGCTTTAGGAGATCGTTCTTCTGGAATGGAATCCTCCATACTTTGCAGCCCATCAAGAAAAATCTATTTCCACTCATCTGAAAATGGAGCCTCCACTTTGTGTTGGCTAGATAATTGGGTGGAAGGACATGCAATGGCGGATATCTAGCCGGATATCTTTCAATCAATGCAGAGCAAGGAAGACACCATCAAAGACTTGGCTTGCAAGAATACACTTGTTCCATTAGGGGACTTCTCACCTGCTCGCAGCCTGATTGATCAAATCAACTCGCATCTCGCTTCGGAGGGGGATGACAAATGGTGGAAGTTATTGGCAAATGGTATTTTTTCGGTCAAATCCTTCTACAATTTCTTGAATGATGGTAGGTTAAGATGTCGTTGGACCACCATTATCCTTAAAGGGCAATGCTAAAAAAAGATCAACATGTTTAACTGGTTGGCACGGGACAATAAAATCTTGACTTGAGAAAATTTAGCACTGTGAAGATGTAACCTCTTACATTCTACCATGTGTGCTATGTGTCATGTTGACATTGAATTGGCCGATCATTTCTTCATCCAGTGCCCCGTCGCATCCTACATTTGGAATTATTTTGGCCAGCTCTTGAGGACTCGTTGTGTCCCGTCGTTATTTAGTGATTTGTGGGGGGGATTGGAGAAAAAACATTAGAAAGGCACTTATTTTTGGGACCTGATTGTGCGATCAATCACTTAGAACATTTGGCTTGAAAAAAATGCCCACATATTTCTTCTGTGGTTAATTGCAGCCCCTGAATTGAAGAAGGCAAGATTGGAGGAGCCAATGACGAAAGTCAAGCGTAGCTTTGAGTTTCTCTCCTTTAGGGACTCGGCGTTTAGTGTCCTTTCTGAGCCCACTCCGAACCCTGGCGAGATCTAGTTGTTGATAGTTTGTCCATCCCTAGAGGATCTCTTTCTCAAGGGATTTTGTGGTATGTTTTCTGTCTAGAACCACCCCTTGTGGTTATGTTTTGTCTTTTTAGTTACTTCGGTCTGTTCTTCTGTCTTTGCCCACCTTTGGGTTGTGTTGTTTTCTCGGTATGTACTTCTCTTTTATTAATGAATATGATTTATCCATTTTTTCAAATATATATATATATATTATTTTGGGCGCACGTGACAAGCATTCATAATCTCGTACGTTAGCCTGCCCCATATGATGAATTTTTAAAGCTCATTAAGCCATTGTAACGGATGTATCTTCATGCTAGCCTTTTGCCTTCGTTAAAAAAATGATAAATTATTTAAATAGTCGGCCAACTATTGGCTCACTCCTATTTGGTTCACCAAATTATAATAAATATCAATTGCGTACCCTAACTTTATATTCATGTTTAATTGGGTCACCCGGGCTGTTAATAGTGCACTGACATAGTATGCCACATGTACAAAGAATGAAATTAAATAAGCGGCATTATTGCAATTTATCTCACTAAAAAAATTCAAAATTAAATTACTTTTTGTTTATATGTCATAAAAACCAATTGTATTAGTTGACTATTTTCAATATAAAGAGTGTTTTTAATTAAGTGGCATGCTAATGTGACAAGGGAGCATGACGTGGCATGCTATGTAAGCATTATATTAATAGAGTTACTCCGCTGACCTAATTGAACAAAAATTTAAAGTTAGGGTACCTAATTGAGTTTTTTTTATTTTATAATTGAGTGAGTCAAATAAGAAAAATTTAATAGTTAAATGACTGTTTAAATAATTAAAAAGACAATTAGTGAGAGACTTCGACCGTAATATTTCCAAAATTTGGACAAGTTTCTTCTGCGCCTAAAGGAATAAAAATATTCGAAGGACTATGGACGGGGCATCAAAACAACCCCTCTTTGAAGGCAGCGTTCCCCTCCAAGCTCGATCCTTTCCATTTTTCCCTCCCTCGATCAGTGTCTGTCAGCTAATTAAAACAGTTTTCCAACTATTGGGCTCATTTTCTTCCCCTTTCTGCTTATCAGTCCGAGGTATGCTTCTTCTCTCATTTTCTTCCCAATCACTCCTCTTCTGCTCAATTTACTTTTCTCCTTTTTTTTTGTCCAATGCCATTAGTCTAGCGTCGCAGCTCCTCATCCTTCGTCTCTCTCTCTCTCTCTCTAAACATCTTCTTTTTTATTTTTATTTTTTTTATTTTTTTTTTATTTTTATGTGTAGTTTGTGGCTATAAGATCATTTAAGTTTAGAATTCACGAAATTGCGATAACCATCCCTGATTATTTGCTGTTTGCTGAATGTTGATTTGTTGTTTGCTCTATTGACTGACAGAAGGTTGTTGAATACTGTAACCTTTTACTTGTTGCTATTATTTTTTAAGAATGTCTGCAAGACCACAAGTTCTCATCTATGAAGCATGGACACGGTGACTGTGACACGATACTACTACCCACTACCTGACACTGACGATAAAGGTAATTTTTAAAAAAATTAAAGACACGTGTATGGTGGGACACTCAATATATATATATATAATGAAAAATACTCATTATAAATATAAATAATTATATTTATTGTTTAAATATAAATAATTTTTATAATAAATCTATTGCAATTATGCTAAAGGAAAAGTCTTCAACATTGACATAACAATAGTAAATACACTAATATCAAAAAAATCACTTCCTTAATTTAAAATGATGATATAATATAATATAATGTATAATTATAATAATATTAAATTTGTTATTTAAATTTGAAATTTCACTTTTATAATACCTTATAATAAATATTTAAAAAAATAAATTGCAAAATGAGTCTAAACAAAAATTAAAAAAATAATAATAAACGAACGGTCAGGATTGATGTTTGTGGAGAAACCCTGATGTTAAAAGGCTTTGGAAGCCCTATGAGCCGCCCCTCGCCTCCTTCTCTCCAACCCTCGTCACCCTACTCCGCGTGGCGCCTCTACACCACCGGACCACCTCTCGAGCCCCTCGTCAACGCCGCGCGCAGCGCCTCCTCCACCTCTATAGCCCCTCGTCACCTCCGCGCGTAGAGACTCATAAAGCCCCTCCTCGAACCCCTCGCAGTTGCGGTCTTTGTCATCATGCTCCACCTCTCATCACCTCAATTTCATCCTCTTACAAGCCTCATGCCGGAGAAAATCTCAACCCGAACTTCTGCAACCTAAGGTTAGACAAGCTTCGCCACCAAAAATCTAGTTCGGCCGTGTCCAGGCATGTCGAGAGGTGTCCAATCGTATGAGAGGGTGTCGGATACGGTGTCCGACCGTGTCGACCGCGTATCCGTGTCGGACACCGGCACGACACCGGTACGTCGGCAGTTTTGCCGTGTCCGTGCTTCCCAGGTTCTCATTTTTAGAAGCATGCAGCATGCCTGAAGCGGTTTGGTAGTTCTCATGTAAAATGTTGGATGGATCATGATGGATTGATGAATTTATGATTTTACCTCTATGTGTATATTGGGATCCACTATTTCTTAACATTGCTCTATGTCCTTTATCTGCAATTGATTCAATACTTCAATTCAATATTTATCTCGTATATTTGAAACCATAAAATTCAGTTATTTTAATCTTCACAACACAAATATATATTATTTGCATGATCCTCAATTTTTTTTCCTGGAATTTTTGAAGATTCTAAAATTAAAGGATAAAAAATGACTCATCCTGGTAAAGGCAAGTACTACGAGTGCTTTTCAATACTAATATGATATGCTAAATATACTTACAAACAACACAGGAAACTGTTCAGTATTTCTTTAAAGCTAATTGTTATATGTTCTTGCCCATGCAGAAGGTCAGAATTTCAACTTGAAATCTATCCAATTTTGGTTTTCGTGCAATTCAGGATTTTCTTTGAATCATTTGCAAAAGCATTACCTGGTGTCAGTGATTGAGAAATTTTGGTGAAACCATGGGATCTTCTGGCTGTGAAAAAGATCGACACCGAAAGGAGATGGTTGTTACTCAGGTCAGTTTTGGTGGTTTTGATGAAAGTGTTTCTGCTAAGGAGCTCACAGATTATTTGGAATTTGAGGCTGGCTTAATATGGAGATGTAGGCTGAAGACTTCATGGACACCACCTGACTCCCATCCAGATTTTGGGATAACTGACATGTTTGCGATGCCAAGAAAGGATGATTTTATGAAGGTGGCCCCTCATGCTTTTGTACACTTTGCTAGTCCAGATGCAGCAAAGAAAGCAATTAATGCTGCCGGTCGCTGTGAGCTTGTATTGAATGGTCATCCTCTGAGGGTGAATGCAGGGACAGAGAGCTCTTTCAGAGTTAACAGGAGGAGAACAACTGATCCTTTCAAGTTTTCTAATGTAAATGTTGAAATTGGAACCCTGGTTCGCAAATATGTTTTTTGGGTTGGTTGGAAGGGCCCTGATTCTGGGACTGACTTTGTTATTGATCCCTTTGATGGATGTTGCAAGATCCATTTTTCAAAAGAGACTCCTTTCTCATTCAAAAGCACACGCGAAATAGCAGTGATAAAGTGTGACTTCAAGGTGGAGTTCTTGGTGCGAGACATAGATAGAATAGAGGTTTACAAGGATCAGGCCCCATTTGTGCTACAGTTGAATCTGACTTCTGCTCCATGTGTTTATTATAGAACAGCAGAGGATGACATTCATGTTTCTGTACCGTTTAATCTTTTAGATGATGAAGACCCATGGATAAGAACAACAGACTTCACTGCAAGTGGAGCTATTGGTAGATGCAGCTCATATCGTGTGTCACTGTCTCCTCGTTTTGGTCGTAAACTGGAAAAAGCCCTTGCATACATGACTGAACACCGAATAGCCGAGTCCAGACCGAACTATCAGATTGAAGTTCAAGATGAGCCTGATTTTGGGATATGCATGCCAGATTCTATCTTCTGTGTTCAGAATAAGAATGGCATAAGCTTTGCAACAATGTACATGGTAAATGCAGTGGTCCACAAAGGTATTGTCAATCAACACCAGCTGTCTGAAGAATTTTTCAATTTATTGAGGAGCCAGAATGATTTAGTGAATGCTGCATCTCTGAGACATATTTGGGCATACAAGCGCCCAATATTTGATGCCTTAAGGAGGTTGAAGCTTGTTCAAGAGTGGCTGTTAAAGAATCCTAAACTTTTGAAGAGCTCTAAGGTCTCGGTTGATAATATTGAAGTTCGGAGATTAGTTATAACCCCAACCAAGGCTTACTGTCTCCCTCCAGAGACAGAGCTTTCTAATAGGGTCCTTCGGAAGTATAAAGACATTGCTGACAGATTCCTGCGGGTAACTTTTATGGATGAAGGCATGCAGCGGTTGAATGCCAATGTCCTGACGAGTTTCACTGCACCTATTGTTAGGGACATCACTCTGAATTCATTCCCACAAAAAACCACAGTATTTAATAGGGTTAGGAACATTTTGTCTGATGGTTTTCACTTGTGTGGTCGGAAGTATTCCTTCCTGGCATTCTCATCCAATCAGTTAAGGGACCGTTCTGCATGGTTTTTTGCAGATGAGCCGAACACAACTGCAGATACAATTAGGCATTGGATGGGGAAGTTTTCCAATAGAAATGTTGCAAAGTGTGCAGCTAGAATGGGTCAATGTTTTTCGTCCACATATGCCACAGTAATTGTTCCAGCAAAGGATGCCAATTTAGAACTTGATGATATTGAGAGAAATGGCTATGTATTTTCAGATGGAATTGGCAAAATCACACCAAAGCTTGCATTGGAGGTGACTGAAAAATTGCAACTAGGAGAGACTCCGTCGGCCTTTCAAATCAGATATGCAGGTTGTAAAGGTGTCATTGCTGTTTGGCCAGAAAATAGTGATGGCATTCACCTGTCACTTAGACCAAGCATGAATAAGTTTGAGTCTCAGCCACAATGTACTGGAGGTTGCATCATGGACACGCCCAGCCAGGTTTCTTAAATCGTCAGATTGTAACATTACTCTCATCCTTGGGTGTCCCAGATAATGTATTTGCAAGAATGCAAGATTCCATGATCTCCAAGCTAAATCAGATGCTCATAGATGTTGATGTTGCTTTCGAGGTTCTTACAACCTCTTGTTCTGAGCAAGGGAATGTTGCAGCAATGATGCTCAGTGCTGGATTTAAACCTCAAACTGAGCCTCACTTGAAAGCAATGCTCTCCTGCATTAGATCTGCTCAATTAGGAGATCTATTGGAAAAGGCTAGGATCTTTGTCCCAATGGGAAGGTGGCTGATGGGATGCCTTGATGAGATTGGAGTGCTTGAACATGGACAATGTTTTATTCAGGCATCAATCCCATCCCTGACAAATTGCTTCTCAAAGCATGGCTCCAGGTTTTCTGGATCAAAAAATGATAGGCATGTTGTTGTAGGGACAGTTGTGATCGCCAAGAACCCTTGTCTTCATCCTGGAGATATTCGGATTCTAGAAGCTGTTGATATTCCTGCTTTACATCATCTTGTTGACTGTCTCATATTCCCCCAAAAAGGTGATAGACCTCATGCAAATGAAGCATCTGGAAGCGACCTTGATGGTGATCTGTATTTTGTTACATGGGATGAATGCCTTATTCCTCCAGGCAAACGAAGGTTGGTGGCAATGGATTATACCCCTGCTGAGGCCAAGCTGATGCCACGCTCTGTTACTCATCGAGTAAGTTGCATGAAATTATTCTGCTTCTACCCTAACCTCTCCAGGAAAAAGTTTTGTTTATTTATCTCATATCATTCGCTCTTTTGTCTTATATAAGAATACTTTTCCCGAAATAGCTTGAAACTGCTTCCTGTCATAATTGTGTTCCTTTTTTTGTTGCTTCATGTGCCAAGTTTTCTCTCTGTTTACATTTATCCTTATTTATAACTACATACTGCTAAAACAAATGCCCCTGTTAGCTTTTTAGAGATGGAATTAGAGGAAAATGACCTCTCTCTCTTTGGCTGTCACATGATTTGAATTTCACGTGTCCATTTTTGCATGATAGAATGTCAATTGAAACAATGTCATGTTTGAAGCTGGAAGGTGTTTTGGGCTCTTTCTTTATGCGCTTTCATGGATTGATTTTTGAACCTGAGTTATACTGCATATCGAATGTATCCGACAAGGAATTTTTTGTACATGGAAGATATAACCTCTTCTAAGTTAGACTAAAGAAAAGGAACTTCCTTCTTCATATGTCTAGGTACCTGTCCATATCTTTTAAAAAGGAATAGGCACCAGGTTGATTCTTTGACCTTTGTGGCCCCTTGTTAGTTCTTGCCATGTAGAAATTTAGCTAGGTCCCACCTCATTTGTGCATGATCAACGGCACACCAATATGCTTCAGTGATATCTAGAGTGTCTGACATAGTATAAATGTGTATTTATGTAGATGCAATACCATCTAAAAATTTGATCTTGTGTCAATAATAAAAACTCAATAGGATACTGAACCGGCATTTGAAAAATAATCTATGCATTAGGAAATTGTGGTGGTCGCTCTACTATGCTAAAATAGTTGCATGCTCATGCATGAGGGACCAACTTATTCTATTACAGTAGCTTATCAGCATGATACAAACCGCTTGCTTTATGGATAAACTGATGATCTGAAAGATCACACATCAAGTTGCTAATTGAGTTTGGTTGGGCTGCATTATCAGGGGCCTCTGATTTGGGGCCATGTTATTGGGCTTTTGTTATTTGAGAACAGAGGTTTTGATCTGGTTTTTGGGTTGGTTGTGTGCATGATAATTGGCACTGCGCAAGACTCAAAAGTCCTTCCAATACTTTTGTAGCTCTAGTTGTATTTCTGGCATAAGCAACAAAATAGTCAAAACTGCATTCTGTATTCTTTCAGTAGCGTGCTTGAGGCCATCTTAACTGGAAGAAGAGTCCAGCCAGTAATCTTTGCACTGACCTGATTGGTCGACACTCTTGTTCCCGCTTGATCCTCATGTATGGTGTCGCTTTGATGATGAAAGACATAGTGTTTTACATGCACATAGGGAGCTGTGATTTATTGTACCCACTACCATTTTATGCTACAGGACATAATCGATTTCTTCACAGCAGCTTTGGTTAATGAGAACCTGAGTAATTTCGCAATGCTCATGTGGTTCGTGCCGATGCGCGAAGGTGGTGAGCTAGAATAAAATGCCTTCAGTTGGTCTGAGCTTGCGCTACTGCTGTGGATTTTCGAAAATGGAAAGGTTGTGACCATGCCACAGCTGAAACCAAAATTGTATCCGGGACTTAGTGGGCAAAGCGTGTACTTCATCCCACAAGTCAGAGAAGATATCGGGCAAACTTTAGCGGAAGGCCAGAAAGATGCTTATGGTGAAAGTATATGGTGCTGTGAACTGTTCTGCACCTCTATGAGGACTTCTGCCTTTGGACACGGAGCTTTGATGTCTCTGGTGCTCTAGCTACCTTTCGGATGGCATGGTTTCACAAATGCTCACGCTGAGAGGGCAATCACTGAAAATGCTCTGTTGGGTCAGCATAGCATATGGGCTCTGAGGGGGAGATAGGTAACGTGTATCACATATCTGGTCGCCACAAAATACAAACACAGTCGGAGGCAGGGTGACCTCAAAAGATGCTGCCATGCATACTCTGCCTTCAGAAAGAGAGCCTGGTCATGTTTTGAAACTCATTGGGCTGACAGTGGCCATCTCACAGATGATGAGAAGAATGCATTGTACGAATGCAAAGCATCAGCGTGGTACCAGGTTACCTACCACCCTTTGTGGGTTAAAAAGTCAAGTGAAATAACAGAGGAAGATGGGAATGTCATCCCATCACGTCTTAGCTTTGCATGGATATCGGCTGATTACTTGGTTCGTCAAGTTGAAAACCAAGAGAGAAAAAGAGTTGACAAGAAGCCCATAGATCATCTGGCGGATTATCTGCTTGAGAGGCTCTGATTCTGCAGGTAGCTCTGGCTGTTGCCCTCATTACAGGCCCAAATAAACGCCCGGTCATCTAGCAAGACCACTCTCGCCATCACTCTGTCGATCCTAATATATTTGTAAAGTCTGGTTTTTGTGACATGAGACTCTCGTCCTGACGGTGCCAGGCTTTGCATGGACGTTGTAATATTTACTTTATCAGCTGGCATTACTAAGCGCCGAGGCAAGCAAAAACGTCTGTCGTAAATCCTGTGGTACTTCAGGGTCATATCAGCAATCCAGGTCCTTTGGTTTGCTCTGCAGTCTACCAACACTCTTTCTCGGCGGCAATGAGACAGTCGTCTGATGTTGATCAAGAGATTTCTTAGTAAAGTTTTATCGTCTGGCCACTATTAAGTATTAACATGAGCAAATACGTGCAGCAACAGTCAAATGTTCCCAAAGTATAGGTGAATGTGAAACAGTATTCGTTGACGCTGTGTTCCTAGACGTGTGGTGCAGTCTCTTTGTTGGCCTTGCGCATGTCTGCTGAGTTGCTGGCGAAAGCCAATAAGTCGCTTTTATGCTTAAGCACTTCGCTTTTAAAAATCATTGTCAGACAATTTCTTGCAGAAAATTGAACGAAAAGTTCAGTATACGCGCTCTTTTGTGAACCGCCGAGAAGTGCTTTTCTCAAAAAGCACTTTTTAAAAGCTCTTTTACGATCGTGGTGATTACTAAAATACTCCACGTAACCTTTTTATAAATTTTCTCTCATCCTTCATAGCCATGACTTCTCCAATGAATTATAATTAATATAATAATAATAATAATTATAATTAATATCATAATATATTAATTTATTATTATTTTATTATAGTGCTTTATTATAATTAAATACTAATATCTACAGTAACTTAAACGAAACTCAATAAACGCTTCATTTTAAGAATTTGCCACTCCTAAAAGCTCTTTTAAAAATCTCCATCCAAACAATTTATATATAAAAAGGCTTTTCTTTTAAGTTATCCAAACATAAAATACTAAAAAACACTTAACTTACTCTTAAAAACACTTAAAAAATGTTTCTAAATAAAAACCTCAAAACTCAACTCTTTATTTATCACTTTTAGAAGGTTTTATTTTTATTTTTATTTATTTTTTTATAACCTGAAAGAGCATTATTATTTTTTAAAACCATATATCATTATGGATTATAAT
>NC_052477.1:537868-589320 GCF_009730915.1 Dioscorea cayenensis subsp. rotundata
CAAGGTGCTCGACGAAAGGTGGAGGGATGGTGTTTATTTGGTTTGTGAGTTAATAAAATTGAAATATTTCTATTTTTCAAATTTAAAAAAAACCCCAAATTAATAAATAAATATGCTTTAATTTTCAAAATCATTATATATATATATATATATTTTATTTATTTATTTATTTACAAGGTGGACAAGTGACGCATGAATGATTGAGAAGTGAACGTCCGACTTTACACCCTCATCTAGGAATACGGGGTTCGGGAAAAAGGGAGCCTGCGCTAGAGATCTATTATCACTATTTTGTTATCGGAAATATTTAAACTCGGAGCAATGAAAGTCTCTTATCTTAATCTTAAGCAAGTGAAGTCATGTGCTGAGCTATGAACTTTTTTTGACATACATATATATATATATATATATATATATGCACTTACAGTTTAAAATAAACCCCCCATTGCCCAGGAACAGATACAATATTTGGGTACAAAATATTTTCTTTCTGTCTCTCTCATCCTCACCGTCTCTCTACTTCTTTAAAATCTGGGTATCTCTACCATTTTAAAATCTAGGGACGTTCATATATATTTACACATTAATAGTATGTTAATGACCCAAAAATATTAATTAGATAAACGTTTAAACCGAACCAAAGGTGTGAGCTCAAGGTGCCCTACAGAATGCCTGGGAATTTCTTGGGCGAAAAAAGAATTGAATAACATTACACAGATTGCATTGAAAAACAACCCAGAAAGAGCAGACTCAGTGAGATTTTGCTGGAAATGAGAACAGAACCATAAAAGAACAAATACTAGTATTGTTACTATAAAGTGATGAAGGGTTAGTAGAAAGCACAATACAAAGTTTCTGGTTTGGTTCATAAACTAAATGGTATTACAAATGAAGAAAAAAAACACTGGATAAACAAACAATAGGTTCCACAAGAACATATCTGTTGTGCTGCTGCTGGCTCATGGACCTCAAAACAAATCACCTAAAAGGTACACAAATACAACACATTGGCTAGCCATGATTGAATTGCAATACTAAAATCCTAGGAAGGCACATTGCTTTCTCGCATGCTCGGGGATCAGCTTCACCAGAGTCTCCATTGGCACTCCTTTCAGCTCTGGTCATTATCAAAATTTAGGTGCTTTGAGTACATAATGTAAGATTATATCTGATTTAACATTGCGTGGTGTTGATATTGAAACTAACCATGTTGCTTGAAATTAAAGAGTGGTGGAAGAAAACGTCCGTTCGGCAAACGGGTGTTTGGATCCCGAAGCTCATCGAAGAATGGATGAATCAAAGCTTCCATCTGAATCAGAAGAAAAGCTGATTCTCACTTTCTTTGTACAAGACCGATTATTAGATACCCAGTTGCTAAAAATACTCACTGCAGTGGATACATAAGTGTGGTGAATATTGAAGAAGTCTAGACACCAGGTCCACAGCTTCTGGTGGCATTCGTTTTGTGGAAGATCTAACAAGATAAGAAATTTCTTGTGTTTAAGATATCGGAACTATGCAACATGGTATAATAGAACAGATGCACTCAAAATAATACCTTGTGCCATGGATGAGCCTTAATTTGCGGGAACTTGAATTCTGTGTAATTTGGATTCATACACTTAATTTCCTCTCTTGTTGGTGTACCTAAAACCTGCAAATCGACGAATATGAATCAATTTAAGTATAAACATAACGGAAGTAGTATTTTTATTGGAATTAAGACTAGTTTCAGTAAGAACAAGTAGAGCACCTTGATAATTTCAACGAGCTGGTCTACTCCACTCTCACCGGGAAAGAGAGGCTGTCGAGAAAGAATTAGAGGTATGAACAAATCTGAGCAAGACTATACTTTAAAAGCTTATATTAATGAGGCAGTGACAGACAGAAACTTGACCTGTCCAAGCATGAGTTCGGCAAGTACACAGCCACCAGACCAGATGTCAATTGCTGTGGTATATTCAGATAGCTACCAAATATGAGCTCAGGGGCCCTGTAATACCTAGAACAAATGTATGATATATTCGACTCGCCTTTTTACCTAACAAAAAGAAATATAGAAGACATCAGCAAAAAGATAACAGAACAAGGCCAATAGACTAACATGGGGTGGAAACTGCAGATGTACCAGGACTTTCGCACTTCCAAAGTGCCATCAGTTTAAGCTGGTGAGTATGAGGATTAACCTATCACAGAACAGGAGATGAGTGTTTATAATCTTTGAAAGCAATAAATAAATAAACAAATAAAATTGAAATGGGAAGCATCTAAATAAGTAAAACAAATGAAGTCAATTTCCCAAAGATGTACGCGAATCAAACGACTAGATGAAGATCATAGGCATAAGAATACCAGAAGGTTTTGCGGCTTGATGTCTCTGTGGCACACCCCAATGCTACCATGAATATAAGCTAAGGCTCTGAATATCTGTTTAAATAAATCAAAATAGAATCAGAACATTTGCCTCACAGAAAATTCTAATAGGATGAGAAAATGGAACAAAGAAATTATTCCAACAAAAGTTACAAAATAAAGAAGAAATAGCAAGATCAGGCCGAAATTCTCACCTGGTAAGTATAAAGCTTCACATATATCGGTGGCATCCGTTGATTCATCTTGTTGTAGTGTTTAACCACCACGATGAGCGGTTTCTGGTACATACTCTAGAACCAAGTTAAGGTACAATTCATCCTTCTCAGTCGTTGAAAAAGAAGCAATGCTTCAGGAAACTACATTTGGATGGTCAAGAAGACGCATTGTCTGCAGCTCTCGGTTCTTGTACCTCTTGTCTTGAAGAACTTTCTTTATTGCAACTGTTTCACCAGTCTCAAGACATTTTGCCTGAATAACCGAGATTTTAGTGATTAAAAACTTTGCCCCATCATCTAGTATCCCCAGGCTTATCTTTCAATCACAAAAGAGGCATACGTAAAATAATTAGCCAGTGGACCAAAATACTTAGAAGCTAACCTGAAACACAACTCCAAAAGATCCTTGCCCAACAGTACGCTCAGCCATGTAGCTAATGGTCTGCAAACAGAGTAAAATTTTTCAACAATCAAGAAACAATACTTGTAACAAAGAACACGGCACATTCAACAATTAGTATGATTAGCATTTTTCAACAAAAGAAAAGTAATGAAAACTAGAGTCAATTGAGCAAGATTTCTTATCACGTCAAGAAAAAAATAATTAACCTATACCCTGCTTTGGCTGACCATTTCTACCCTCCGATGGTTGTTACAATTATATGACCAGTCTCTGTCCCATTCCCAGTCACTACCGTCGCCTCTAATTCCTAAATCAACAAACAAACCAAATACCAGATATTTAAACATTTGTCAGATACAAAGAAATCTTCAATTCAACCCTCGTGCAGACATTATACCTTATCATCTCTAATTTTCATGTCATTCATTTGATCAGGAAGTTTGTCAACAGCAGCGTTATTTCTCAACCCCAATGAGGGCACCACATTAACTGAAGCCATCCACTGAAACTAGGGATCTATAACAGAACGCATGGCATAAGAACTCTTCTCAAAATGAAGCCATTCACAGCCTGTTAAAAATAAGAGACAAAGGGAGGTTTTAGTAGACATAAACACATAAAACTGATATACTCATTATTTTCAGGGAAAAATAAAATATATAGGATTATAAAACTGCGTTGCTATCTCATCTACACTGAAAAAGGAATTCTTTCATAACTTTAAAAATGCTAAGGAAGCAAATATTTCAACCTACAAAAAAGAATTATCACATCAGAACCATTGAGCAAACTAGCAACCACTAAGTAGAGGATGTTTTAGTTGAAAAAACAAAAAGAAACAGTTTTACAAAACCACCATCTTGTGCTTGCAAATGGGAAGGAAAAACCCACACACACCACTAATTTATAAAAAATAAAAATAAAAAAGAACTCTAATTAATTTTCAGAAGATTAACCAAACAAACCAAAGGACAAGAAAACCACTTGGCAACACAACTAATACAATCTAAAAGGAAAGCTTTTCCTCGTTAGGGAAAAGAGCTTACAACCCTAGAACTTCAAGATCTACAAGTTTCCATCCGAAAGACCAAACAAAACCCAAAGTTTCATTTTTTCCACAATTATACGAACAAAAGCCAGCAAAAACAAACCCAGGGAAGACTAACAGACTAAGTTCATATCTTCCCAATCCTAAAATATACAAAGAAAAAAACCTAAAACACGAAAAAGATCATAAGTTTCCTAGAACCAACATCAAAACCGGGGAAAATCACAGCAATCCACAGATCCACACATCAAACAACAACCAAACCCAATGCACTGCCCGATCTCCATCAAAACCCCAACTTTCACCCACCTCTATCCACAAATCCACAACCAACCCCAAAAACCATCAAAAATACAGTACTACCTAACCTCAAAGATCCAGCACGTCCTCAGATCACCACCAAAAAACTTCAAATAAATCGCGTCCAGAGCATAAACACCGTTGCCTTGCGATCCTATCAACGTTTAAATCAAGCGAGAGAAAAAGCGAAAGAGAAGAGAAAACGAAAGCAAGGGGCGAAAAGCAGCAAAGAGAGGGTTGTGGTTTCTATTCTCTGCTTTTTATTGTGAATTTTTTTTTTATAATTTATTTATTTATTTATTCATTTATTTCCTTTTTTTTAATATAATATATATATTATAAATAAATAAATAAATAAATAAATAAAAAGGTGAAAACTTTGGTTTGTAGGCAGTCAAAGTAGTCGCTCTTTACTCTCCATTTGGATTTGAATCCATGTTCCGTTGACCAGTCAAACTCCGCCCGCCCTTTTCTTGTCGTTTTCCCTTTTTTCACTTTCAACCCTGTAAAATGCATTAATTAATAACAATATTCGATGTTATTGTTAACATTCAAGTTTTTCTTTGCATACTGTATAAAAAAAATTTTGGGGTATTTATTAAAAAATTATTTTAAAAAAATTATTTATAAGTATGGAAAGCAAAGACCATGTCAAACATGGTATAATGTGTTCAATGTAATGGGGACAAATCACATCAAAATTCTCAATGAACACATGTTATTATTATATTAGGACAAAATTTTAATTGAATTGATAAGATCTATGCATTAAAATTCCACTTCTCCATGAAATTTCATTGCTTGATTTTATTGGTCCAAACAAACCAGTCAGCCATGTATGAAGGAATTAATCAACATTTTGAACTTATCAACAGCCATGTATTTGATGCATTTGAAGTTAATTAAGATTAAGAAAAGTTAATCAAAGTGTTAATCAACGTTAGCAATTTCCTAGATATTGCATAAGAGTTTTTAGCATGTCATATCTCACCAAACAGAAAAAAAAAATCTTTGACTTTTTGCAACTAAAGTTGGATCAAGATTGACAAATGGCACATCACTTGATATTACTTGTTTATTTTTCTTGGATATGATTCAATTAGTCATCTAATCTGTTTAATTAGTGTTCATCTTGTCAAATTAATATGAGAAATTGTCAGTTACAAGCATTATTATTTCTGTTGTTGCTGTTGTTTTCAGCAACTCAAGATCAAATTCATTTGAAGTTGATTGATAAACCAAAAACATGTGAATTTGTAATCACTGTTAATTAGATTTTTTTTTTCCTTATAGTTCTGATTACGGATGAATTCAATTGAATATCTTTGATGAGATTGGGTTAATTTCGAGCTCCGCTAAATGTTGTTCCAAAACATTTTCAAGTCACTTCCGGAAAGTTTTTGATCATGATAGAGTTAAATTGTAAAATTCAATCGCCACGGTTGAAAGAAACCTCGAGTTTTTTTTGCACTTGCGTCAATAAAACGGGAAGCTAAACTCTAGCATAAATCTCGACTAACACCCCGATCTTCCAACCTATGAATATCTACTACGGCAGTTATTTTCAAGGTAACACAGGCTTTTTCTATTTTGTTATTTTATCCATCTCCAGTGGATCCTTTTTATTTTATTTAATTCCTTTTTCTATAGATATTTGTTACAACTATCTCATTTATTGTTTTGTAGTTTTGTAATCATACAGTATTGATTTTAAATTTTTAATAAAATTATAATTTATCTATTTTTAATTATTATTTTAACTTGATAATAAAAATAGATCCATAAACTAAAAATAATTGCTATGAAGCTAACATTTTTCCGAAGTTATGTGGGTGGATGAAATAAGAAACATACGCAAATATAATCAATAATCAATTGAAAGTTTTTAAAGTTTAAGTAACAGAGAATTAAGTTTGGGTTTTTTTGTTTGTGCACTCCACTCTACAGAGAGTTTAATGCTTGCACTCTCAGATTTCATTTTAGTTTGAAAACAATACTTAAATTAAAGAAATCAGACAAACAAACAAACATCAAATCAAGATTTGGTAATGAAATATTATTAATTCAACTTTTCATAAATTTAACTTAAAAATAAACAGTCAAATTCCATTCTGTAGATTGCCAAATAGTCCCTTTTTGTATAAATAATTTATTTTTAGTCCATGTGGGTCACCTCTTAATCATTTTTCATGAAATCTGATTATTAACAAAAAAAAAAAAATTTAAAAAACAAATGAATGGAATTAAAAAAACTGAGAAATTAATTGTGGAAGCTCAAAAATATTTATTTTCTTATTTAATTATTCACCAATAAATCAATTTCTCTATTTTTTTATAATCTATTTAAATCTCACCAACTTTTTTTAGTGCTAAATAATGGAAGTCTGATTGGGCACCAATTGATACAAATGGAAACAATATTCTCAAGAACGGAGCTAAAATAGAAGGCATCAAAGCATCATCCATTAATAATGTTCCAATGATTGAGACCTTTTAAATCTAATTAATTTTTTAATCTCAAGAATTATCCAAATCTTAATTAATCCACTAAACTTTAGAATAATCAAACTCTCTTATAGTTTCTAAACTGAGAATATTCGTCAAAGTTTAATGAATGCTTCTTTGAACACTATATCAATTGAATCATGCTTTAAATTAAAGTGTAAATAAAGATAGAAATTAATTATTAAAAATTAATAGTATACGGATCAATAATTGAGAACACACGCAATAAAAAAAGTGCATAAATTATAGTCATGGGCATCCGGACCACACCAAAGATCCAATTATGTATTTATTTATTTATTTTATGAATGAGTGATAAATGCCCTAAATTATAAAAAATATAGATAAATGCGGAGGCATATCAATTTATAGTAATTTATTTGTCTTTTTAGAAAATCCTCCATCATGCAACTTTGGATAAAAATACTATTTTTTTCATAAAAAATTCACACCCAGATATAAACAGTATTGGACCCGAGTATTATATAAATAGTATAATAACATATTATATAATAAAAGATTCTAATCCTTACACTCTTGTGTCATACCTATTTAACGGTTAATATAAGTTTTTTAAATAAAAAAACAAAATGAAAATACAACTATTTCATTAAATAATTATTCTAGCTTTAAATAATTACAATCTTAAGGATCAAAACGTAATTTTAAGAAAAATTTGCCGACGTGGTTCCTGTGATAAATAAATAAATATAAAACGAGGGTGTTTTTAGCAAAGAAGGGAACGGTTGGAAGCCTCGCGCCGCAACTGTTGCCGTATGACGTGTCAGCATCTGGACCGCATGGCGTATACGCATGGGCGGGAATAGTTTGATGACTGACACGTGGCGGTAATCTTAGCCGGTTAATCTCAACTTTCAGTATATAAACTCCTCCAAAGCTGATCGATTTGTCTAATTTCTTCACTTCCGTGTCGACTTCCAACCACTTCCCGGAAAACCAAAGCATTAAGAAGAGAAACCCTAGAAAAAGCAAGAAGAGAAGGAAACCCTAGTTTTGGGATCGAATTTGGCGTCAAGAAGAGGATTGTTGTTGAGATTTTGAGGATTGAGATTGAGATCAAGATGGTGGCTGGGCCGAACTTGGTTCATCAGAGCATGGCGGTTCTTGATGTGCAGTATCGGTGTGTCGCGAAGGGCGCTGAGGAGATGGTTGATATCTCAACGGCGGCGGCGGCGGCGACGGTGGTGGTGACGCCGCCTGGTTCTCCGGTTTTCCGTCCGGCGTCGGAGTTGGTGAGTTTCCTGGTGACTTTGGGGGTTTTTGGTGTTTTTGAGAATTAGATTTATTTTTGGAGATTCTTGTGGGTATGGTTTTTTTGAGTACTTTTTGTTCAAAAAGTTTTGATCTTTATGTTGTTAATTGGATAAGGATCCGGGTTCTTGCTTCCTGATTCGTTGTTCCTGTTTGGATGTGATTGCTTTGTGTTTTTATAGCTATTGATTTTGGTAATTTTACTTGATTTATCATTTAATTAAAGCAAATGATTGTTCATTAGGTATTATTGCTTCTGTATTTAGATCTAAATTTTGCTTCGTTATTGCATTTCGCTTATTGTGTGCTTCTATGGGCTGCTATTTAATTGTGATATTTTTCAGATGTGTTGTTGTTTTGTTTGTATCGTTAGTTTGTGAATTGGACTTTGAATATGTGCTAAACATATAGATATTCACTTGTTGATTCAGGATATGAGAGAGTCAGATGCTATTCCAGATGTGGCTTTGGAGGTGAATGTTCTTCCATTTGTGCCGAGCATCCGTTCCGGTAGCTATACGGACATTGGACCTCGGAGATTCATGGAAGACGAGCATATTTGTATTGATGATCTTTCGACTCATATGGGTTCATTGTTCAAGTGTCCTACACCTAGTGCCTTCTATGGGGTATGATGAATTTTTCGGTTGCTTTATTTGCAAACTATTTGTTCGTTCTGTTTGTCGTAATGTTTTTTGGCTTTGTGGTTTAGGTGTTTGATGGTCATGGAGGCCCGGATGCAGCTGCCTTCATAAGAAGGCATGCAATCAGGTTCTTCTTTGAAGACACAGGCTTCCCGCAATCATCGCTGAGGTTGATGATGTCTTTTTTTGGAGGGTGTTGAGAACTCTGTGCGGAAGGCATACCTTGTCGCTGATCTAGCTTTGGCTGATGAGTGCACTGTTAGTAAATCATCTGGGACTACGGTGCTCACCGCATTAGTGCTTGGAAGGTGAGTGTGCATTGTTTGATGATGCCTTTCTGTGGAAAACTATTCTAATTCAATAATCAGTCTTTAACTTCTATCCCTGTCCTAATGGCAATAAATAACTTGAACAAACATTGCTAATGATCTATCCCAAGTAAAATATTTTTGTCATTCAATATGATTAGCCTCTCTAAATCATAGCTCCTCTCACTGATTCTCTTGTAAATCATTGGCTGCAGGCTTTTGTTGGTTGCTAACGCAGGGGGATTGTCGAGCAGTCCTTTGTCGGAAAGGTGAAGCCGTGGACATGTCACAAGATCACAGACCCATTCATGCTGCCGAGCACCAGAGGGTCCTGGAATCCGGGGGTTACATTGATGACGGGTACCTGAATGGTGTTCTTTCTGTAAGCCGAGCCCTCGGTGACTGGGACTTAAAGCTGCCTCCGGGCACCCCCTCACCGCTCATCGCAGAGCCCGAGTTCAGGCAGCAATTACTCACTGAAGATGATGAGTTTCTAATCATCGGGTGTGATGGTATCTGGGATGTCATGTCAAGCCAACACGCTGTCAGCATTGTACGCAAAGGCCTTCGGCGGCATGATAATCCTGAACAATGTGCAAGAGAACTCGTCATGGAGGCTCTGAGGCTCAACACTTTCGACAACCTCACGGTGATCATTATATGCTTCACTAGCGAGCAACAGGATTCTTCCCCATCGCGCAATCGCAGGGAGGCACCGATGTTACGGTGCTGTAGCCTCTCTACCGAGGCATTATGCAATCTGAGGAGCTGGCTCGACATTGATCGGGGCGATTAAATAGAGACATTGTCATGTGTGTAACTTGTGTTGTACATAATGTACTGATAATAAGTCGACGTTGTTTCGTTTCTTCGGCTGCTTGTCAGCAGTCTCCAGTTTTGTAGGAGTGTTATATCATGTCTTTGTTGTTCCTTGAGTATTTGTTCATGGCTGTGTAGAGATTGTTTAACATTATTATGTCTTTTATCATTATTTCTTCCAGCTGAGATCTAGTTTACGTGTTTTACTAGAATTGCAAATATTTAAGAATTTTTCTAAGTTTCAACTCTAGTTTGGTGTAGAGGTTGATGTGTTTCAAGGTTGAAAAATCTAGAGGCAAGTCAGCTGATATTTCTAGAAAGCATTTATTTTAGGCAATACTTTGACCATCTGCTTATTGGAGCACTCTTTTTTCAACTAGAACTCTGAAGATGTTTCATGAAAATTCTCAGATTGGGGGCATCTGGAAAGCAATGTAATAAAATACTGTTCCAAGTGGCAGGCAAAAGAATGGTTCTTTCTGAAAGATGATAAACTAATAGGACAGCAAAGATAGGCAATAACTCCCACCAGCTCTTGCAAAGTCAATTTCAATAGATGAAGGTCATCAACAAATAAATGCTAACTTGTAATGCTTTCTCTTCAACCAAAATAATATACATAATTCAGTGATACCACATATGTTTATTTTTTGTGTCCATGTTACAAAGATGATGTAGAATTTTGAGAAGGATATGTACATGGTCCATTTAGGGAAAAAGTAAATAACATATAGAGTCGCGAAGAACATTGATCTGTTTCAGCCTCTCGTATGAAGCCATCGCCTATCATTGGGTCTGTGAGTTTGTTTGGGGCACTCGACCCAGAGGGATTATAAGATCTACCATGGTTTTGTATTCCTCTGAAGTGATCTTAGCAGGGTTTAGCACCTGGATTACCGAAGATTTCATGTCAGACAAGAAACAAGCTTTGCCAAACAAGAGACACAAAGGTGAAAGCAAATACATATATACATACATATATATATATATTACATTCATAGGCATTAAAGATAGATAACAATGATATATGCAGAACAAAGTGCTTCTATACTTCACGACAACAAGCTACTGTGACAATACTCAATTATTTTGGCATTTGAATAGCTAGGAAAAAACAAGATGGAGAATGATTCATCACGCATGGGCCCTGTGAACCTAAATTTATCAAGCATCTCGCTAAATGCATCATATGAGAACATTTGGCATCAAAACAATATTGTTTAGCATTCACCTAAACTTACAAATTGTTAGTGATATCTTGATTTGGAGCTTTTCTTTGTTAGTATAAAAATGACGAGGTGCAAATAATTAGAGTTTATAAAGCAATAGATGGCATGGGAAAGCAGCATGTAAACATCCTGAATTTTGAAAAAGTGTGCATCAAAATTACTGCCCTGAATAAAAATTTGATGATGGAATCATGGAACTTAATTACATATTGACATCTTTCATGGATTCTCATTAAATGGAAAAAGTAAAAAAGATGGAGTTTTAAAAGAACACCTTATGCAATAGTGTATTCCTGCTGGCCATATGCTGAGCAAGAGCTGGAAGCCTGTGCAAAGATAAGGCCTCAAGAAATAAAAGAACAATCACATGCCATTGTTTTGTTCTGAAGGCCGGCACAGCCTCGATGAGAGACATTGTATCAAGTAATTGTCCCTGAAACCAAAGGAAAAGAGTTAATACGTGTGGGATTTCAATAATCAAAGCCATAAATCAGGTCCAAAGCCATGATCACATACATCTGCATGTTAGTTGACATTACCCAAACATTGTGACTAGCAACATAAAAGATCAAGAATGTTTTCCTGCATGTAACTATAGTATGACATCCATGGAGAAAAGTAAAATCCATCACGTCCATCTAACATGCAAGATGAGCTACACCTCAACATTTCTATTGAGATAGGTAGATTGATAGCCAAATACGCACGCCTGGGCAATTACTCATGTGAGGAAATAAACTTATATAAAAAGTCAAAACCACAAAAAAAAACTACAATCCGCACCTGTAAGATATAGGTTTTGAAAGTCACATGACATGCAGATGTATAACAACAAAAATAGCAAAAAAGTCATTTAAAAAAATAACATTTCATATATACAGAGAAATAGGTAATACAGGAACAAACTGGCTAGAGAACCTGGGCGCATACCACAGCTTTCTCTAGAGAGGAAACTGGCAATGATAATCTGAGATCCATAACAAGCGCAGGTATGGCACGACCAACACAAATATCAAGAGTTTGTCTGATCTCAGAAGACTTGCCATCTTGAAGGATAATCTTTCGTGGATACTCCCTTCCATTTACAGTAAGAAAATCTTCATGGGAACTTTCATTGAACCCATAAATGTAGGCTATAGAAGAACTTGTTATCCATCCAAAAAGTGCCATCCACATCGTTGCAAATGATGACAACTAAAGAAGGACATGTGACCTTAAATAAGTATACAAGGAGTAACCTAAAAAAATCCAAAGTGACCTTTCTACTCACAGTCAGTTTAAAACCCTCAGGTGGAGTATCATGCCACGAATCCTCAACTTCAAACATATCAGTATCAAGAAGCACAGGCTTTGTAGGCCATTTAACACGTCCTCGATCAAGTTCAAACATTTCCTCATCTTCCTCGATGCCCCCTTTTTCATTATTTTGCAGTTGTGGCAGGATAATGATTCCAGCTTCAGAAGCTATAAGAGATATAACAAATGCATGTCACCAAGCAGTCAAACCATCAACCCAGTTCTCCTTTTTCTATTGTATGTCAGCGCAACAAAAAATATCCCAAATTATAAATATAAAAAGGGCAATAAAAAGAAGAAACACATGTACCGGCATCTGTGGCATCTGAAGTTCCTGAGGCAACAGTCTCAGCTGCCCTGATTAAAGCAGCAGCACAAGCCTCGGCAGAAGCAAGCCTCAAATCCTCATCAGCATCATCGTGTGATACTTGTGCATTGCTACTGCCTCCATGGTCAGCATCCTTCTTTTCTGGAGCTTTATAAGTTTCATCTGCCCAAGTAACAGTCTTTCCATCCTTCGATCCACCACTCTTCAAGGAAGACTTCAACACAGCTCCATTTGACACTGTTTCCTTCTCCAAGTGCAACCTCTCTTCCAACTCCTTACCCAACTGCTCTGAGAGATCCTCAAGCACAACAGAATGCTTATTAGGAGGGGTTGCTTTTGACTGTTCACAAACAATTGCAGCCCTCTTAATCTCCTCTTCAGCCTTGCATGCGTTAACCTTTTTCATTGCCTTTCTGTTCCGAGTTTTACCAGAAGTTCTTTCTCTGGGAGAATTTTTCTCTTCAATTGCCAGATTTTCCAATTGTTTAGCAATCATATTTGAAATATCTTGCTGATGTACAGAAGACTTATCGGATTGAGGCACAGATAACTCGTTCTCCATGATTAGACAACTTGTAAATCCCATCTCACCATTACCAGCATCATCCACCATCTTTGTGGATTCATCTTCAGACATATATTTAGCCCCTGCAATGCAGTAGCAAGCTCACTCCTGAATTCACAGAGCAAACCCACAAGGAAACACATATATGAAAAGGAATAAACCAACTATAGCCCCTAAATTCCCAATTCTATAGATATAATACTTGCCAACAATTTTCAACAACAATCACTGCTAATTCAACATTAAAACAATTGCTTAACAGTTTCACTAACTTTCCACAGAACCTGCTAAAAATTCCCGACATTTTCTACAATAACTACACCTGCACGAGATTGAAGCTGAAATTGAAATAAAACAACTTAATCATCATAACTTTTCAACAATCACTACAAATTCAACCATAAAAACCATTGCTTCACAGTTTCACCAAATTTTCACAGAAGATGCTAAAAGTTTTAGTTTTCCCAACAAAAATTACACCAACAAAGCAACTGGAATAACCACAATTAATGCACAAAACAAGAATAAAAAGCAAGGATTTCTACCTTGTTTTCTGTCTCGCAGGGGAACATAGCCTTCAATGGCATCAGATGGTCCCAACCATTCTTCCATGGAGACATCACCATTACCAGCCTGCTCCTTCTCCTTAATCTTCAAATCCCCAATCCCCAACCCTTTTTCTGCAGGCAAGTCCTCATCTTTACCCAACCCAAACACCCTCAAAACCCCATCCACCTTCAAGCTCACATCACCCACTCTCTCCCTCTCCAAGCTCTCTGCAAATGCACGGCTAGAAACTAAGCAAGCTTGGGAGCAGTACTTATAAGTTTCCTCAAGATCATACACTTTGTGCTCCCGGAGTGCAATCCGGTACCGACCCCGACGCCGCTGGGAGTCAGCAGTGGAGGACAAAGCTTTGGTGCAAAGAGGATGACCGCACAGTCGGGCCAAGGACCGTTCTACAACAACATCATCATAATCCGGCTGAGAGAGGAGAGTGCCGGCAGCAAGAAGCTGGCCCTCGGAGGTGGCAGCGCCATCAAGCAATGCTAACTGGATCCGGTGCACAGCATCAGCTATGGTAGCAGAATGCGAGGGCACCGCCATCACTGATCGAATCCTAAGAAATGTATCAGGGTTAGACTAGTTTATATACTTGAACGTTAATTGTAGTTATCCCCTGGAAAATAATAACACATGGTTGGAGAGTTATCTTGTGTTGCAAATGAAAAGGAAAAATTCATCTAAACCATCCTAGACTGAGAAAAGGAATAAGAACAACCATCCTTGAATTTTCCCAAGAAAAAATATGCAGCTAAAAAAAAGTGATTCTAAACGAAAACCACACCCAACCATCCAAAGAACAAGAAAATCACTAAGCAACACAACTAATACATCAAAAAAAGAACGTCTAGTTCTAAATTTCTTGTTTTCAGTGAATTTACAGTTAAAGAGGCTGAACGGCCCCAACAAACACAAAACCCTAGAACATCCAAATCTACAAATTCATCCAACAAGCCAACAAAACCCAAAGTTCCAATTTTTCCATTAATTATAGGAACAAGACCCGCCAAAAACAACCCAAACTACATTCACATCTATCTTCTCCCGAAAATCATACAAAGAGAAACCCGAAAACACCAAAAAGATCACAACATACCTAAAACCACCGAAATTGACAACAATTCGCATATCCACACATTAAAAAGACCCCAAGCCCAATGCACTGCCTGATCTCTACCAAAACTCAAACTTTCATCCACCTATATCCAGAAATCCGCAACCAAACCCTAATAACTACAGTGAAAAACACAATAATCCAAACCTTAGATATCCAGACGTACAAGACTTCGCCTCTCAGATCACCACCGAAATTTGCAGAGAAATCTCATCTAGAGGGTAAACAGCAACGCCCTGGCGATTCTGATGACGTTTGGATCGAGACCTCGAGATCTCGAGATCGAGAGAGAGAGAGGAAAACCCTAGGAAGGAAAAACCTTGGAAGGGTCGCAGTTTCTTTCGCTTTTAAAGCGACAGTAACTGGGCCGGCACTGCCCGCTTCCCAGCCCGCCAAGCGTGTGGCCCGTTTATATTTATTTATTTATTTCAATTATATATATACTAAAATAGATGGTTTTTTTTTAAAAAAAAATTCCCCCGCTCATCCTCACAGATGATGTATTGCATATATATATATACACAAAACTTTTTTAAATTACAAAATTTAAAATTAATTAATTAATTTTATTTTTTACAATAAATGGAGAGAGAAGGACAAAAAGTTGATCATGTTATAAGTTGATTTTTGAGGGTAAAGGTGTATAGGTCGATATGAATTCTAAGGTGTATAAAAACAATATTTTTTTAGGTATAAGTAGAGAAATTATTTTTTTCAAAGGATCGGGACTGTAATTTTTCATATCATAAGTGCATTTTTTAAAAAAAATGTTAAAAAAAAAAAATGTAATACATACTTATAAGCTCATTACTTTTTTTTTCTATGGTAAATGCACATTTTTAAAGTGGTAATTCTTTACAAAAAGAAATTTTTTTAATTTTTTTAAGCTTTTTTAATTTGTCATTGACCCATAGATCGGAAAGCCGTCTCGTAAAATTATATTTACATAATAATAATAATAATTCTATCATTATTATAATAAATTAATTAAGAAAAAAAATATAATTTCTTGCCCCAGCCCCCTAGAGTGTTGGATAGGGTTTGTTTTTAGCATTTTACATATATTTTTATTGTATAAATTATTTATGATAGCTCAACATAAAAATTTAGATTGTGAGACCCAATAAATTTATCATTATCATATCACATATATTCAGTTTTAAGTAAATGGATAGCTTTAAAATTATACAAATTGATTGATTATTACAGCGCCCAATCAAAGCATCGAGCTACAGTGTTTTCATATTAGTTGGCCTATACAAGTTATTTATATTAATACAAATATAATATATATATATATAAATATTTCACAGAAAAATATTAGCTTTATGTTTTAATTTGGTCCACATTTATACATGGATATATGTAACGTGTCATAAGCGTTTTGAAAAAGTCAGAGTTGAACTAATTCAAATTAATGATATTTATAATAAATAAATTAAATAGTTTATAAGATGAGAATATAAACTAAAAACATAAAATTTCTTCCTGAATTAAAACTTCAATAGGCTCATCCAAACCATCAAACTAGTGGTGACAGCTATAATAACATGGAAAATTCAAAATAAAAACATACGATTATTTCAGTTATTAACTGTTTTTTTTAGTGATTATATTTTAACTTCTGTCTTGGATTGCTACCTTGATATCTGCCAATGGCTGTTGGATTAAGTCTAAACAAACAGCATGTTACTAAAATAAAGGATCAAGCTAATTCGGTTGATTGATAACAAGCACACTGTTGTTATTCAAGTGGTTGGATTGAGAAATTGCCTATCAGATTTAAGCTCTTAATCTTTGGTCATGTTTTTTGGTGGGAATAATTCCCATATGAACAAAAAATTTTCAATTGTTTTGATTTAAAGACTAGTGAGTTAATTGTGCTAGAACAATGAATGGTGTATTCTTTGTCATATAACATGCTGCAAACGATCTATGTTTGCCGGATATGGGGTTTGTGGATAGTCTAAACATCACATTTCTGGTCATAAATACCATACTCAATAACCTGTATGTGAGTGAATAATGCCAAACTATCCAGATGAACAATACCAAAGTTAATCGCAATAAGGTGATATAAGTCGAGTATTTCTTGCAGTCTTTTCCTTGGTTTTGAATGGAATATTTTGTTCTTTCGAGTGGCATCTATGTGTCTTTCCTTTCGATCCTAAATGGCTGTGATTCTTCATGGTGTCCAAACTCATTCCTAGAGCTCAGAATTTCTAGGGCTACTCTATAGTACGTGAAAACTAGTTTGATCCCATTCTTTTCAATTCATTGAACACAAATAAAACATACGGTGATATAGTGTTTGATGTCTCTAGTGCATTTCTACACTTCCCTTGCTATGCAGTTTACATTCTACTTGTGAGGGCAAACCATTCACATTTCCCTAAATGTTTCTGCAAAACTATGTAAGTTCATACTGTACTGAATTTTGGAAACATGTAATTGAAGAGCATTGTGAATGTGTGTGAAGTTTGTGAAAAAAGACTAACAGAAGTTCAGTATCTCCACACATGAGAACCTAGCAAACCAGCTAAGTGAGAAGCAAGCATTATTATAAAAAAACTCAACAAAATTATGAGCCCTAACAGACACCATCATGGGATTCAATGCAATGCAAAGAAGCATAAGCCCAAATTGACAACTCATTACCATAACAAAACTATGACACCATTGACCATTGAACTTCAACACACACACACACACACACACCCCATAATTTACTCTATTGAATCCAATTTGCTTCAGCATGATAAACAATTAAAGCAGTTCAATTGATAAACACATACCAATAAAAACTTCATCTCATCAACTCCATTTTTTTCACAGTAATCATAAACTAAGCTGTTTCTAAGTCATATTATTCCAAAAGCACAACAACAAGAACACAAAACCTTAAAAACATTATCATAACCCTTGCAAATAATTAAAAGTATCATCCATAACAATAACTGATAACCAAAACAGAGAAATTTAAAGATTAAAACAAAGGACAAAATTCATAAAAACCTAAAAAATCAGGTTGCTATTGCCAGTTTCTCAGCATCAATACAAACAACCCAAAAGCTATAAACTTTCATTTGGAAAACAAGAATCATTCGCCCTGAGCCTTCTGGTAAACATAAGTGAGGCCACACTTACCACAGTAGTGACGATCAAAGTGATTCGCCATGAAGGTACCCGCCCCGCACTCAGTGTTCGGGCACTCCTTCCTGAGCCTCACGACCTTCCCGGAATCATCAACCCTGTAGAACTGGAGCACTGCGAGCTTCACCTTCTTCTTCTTGTGTTTGATCTTCTTCGGCTTGGTATAGGTCTTCTTCTTGCGCTTCTTGGCACCACCGCGGAGGCGAAGCACCAAATGAAGAGTGGATTCCTTCTGGATGTTGTAGTCGGCGAGAGTGCGGCCATCCTCGAGTTGCTTACCGGCGAAGATGAGGCGCTGCTGATCCGGCGGAATGCCCTCCTTGTCCTGGATCTTGGCCTTCACGTTGTCGATCGTATCCGAGGACTCGACCTCCAACGTGATCGTCTTCCCCGTCAGGGTCTTCACGAAGATCTGCATCTTCGCGAAGAGAGAGATTTCTAGGGTTAGGGTTTGGAAAT
Source organism: Dioscorea cayenensis subsp. rotundata (assembly GCF_009730915.1). Taxonomy (NCBI): domain Eukaryota; kingdom Viridiplantae; phylum Streptophyta; class Magnoliopsida; order Dioscoreales; family Dioscoreaceae; genus Dioscorea; species Dioscorea cayenensis. The sequence goes on from NC_052477.1 coordinate 556,464, forward strand.
GGCGGCGAGGATTTGAGAGAGAACACGATGAGCTGAGTATATATATCTGGAGTTTGGGTCTGCTGTCCCGCAGGTACAATTGAATTTAAAGCATTCTTTGATCCAAACCGTTCGTTTAGAGATTTGATAGCGTAGAGGGTAACGTATCGGCCTTGATGTGGAAATGAAAGTTGAACTGCATGATATTGTACCGTGGCCGTAAATCTGTTGATCAAACGATCTGGACCGTTAAAAATTGCTCAATGGGGTTTAAATTTATTTATTATTACGTGTTTGTATTAAGGGCAAAATAAATTTAATTTTCGAAAATGATAAGTAAATTATGAATACATTTTTTAATTTTCTTGTTTAAGTTGTTTTCCTCACTCAGCCAAAATGCAAAAGAAAATTATAATTTTTTCTTTATATTTTCTAATTTTTGTTTACGCATAAGATGATTGTGATATCAAACTGAGATTATAAAACATAGCAAAATAATTTTTATAAATAAATTTTTATCTATTAATATTGAATAAAGTGGTTTAAATCTTAGTTTATGTGAAATAAAAGCGCAAATGTGTTAATAATAATAACTCTATATCCGCGTAAGAGGCTTATCTATATCTTAGTAATAACAAAATACATATATATTGTTTTTTTAATGAATCACACGCAGACTTCTTGAACATGATTGATAAATCCAACATTTTTCATTATTCAGTTTAAACATTATTGATGCAATGAGTTACATTGCGTTAAAGGTCACAAGTTAACCAAAGTGGCTCATCAAATTGCCCACGTAACTTGACACCCTCATTCTCAACCAAACTAAGTGACCCAATATCCAGGACCCCACCACCCGAGTACCATGCTGGCGTCCCATTCTCAAAACAGTTACATGTCAGCCTCTTCACCCCGGTCCCATCCACGCGTACAATGTACAAGTCCCCGTACGGCTGAAACTGATTAGGCACCGACACAGGCTCCGCCACGACCCCACCCAAGTTACCAGTAAAAAGCAGCCACCTGGAGTCCCCACTGAAGCACACGTGGTTGATCCTCTCCCTATCCACGTCATCCGACCCTTCCTCACCCGCCACGTGTACCCGTCGCAACCCCTTCCCGTCCGGCCCCACGAGATACACACTGAACACGGCCTGGTCCTCCGGGCAGTGACGGTTCGATGAGAACGCGATAAGCTTACCGTCCGGTGACCAACACGGCATCGTATCCACCCAATCACCGTCTGTTAACCGCCGTATCCCCTCCCCGTTTCCCGTTTCCCCTTCAACGGGGTCAACGATGTACAAGTTCTTCTGCCCCGTTCTGCCGGAACGGAAAACCAAAAACTTTCCGTCAGGCGAGCACGAGGGAAACGCATTGTTCCCCGTTTCCCCTCTCGTGAGTATCTTCACCTCCACTGGAACTTCATCACGACCGTCCACGAGATCATCGAGACTGAACTTGATCCGGGCGATCTGCACCGTTGCTTTGACGGACTCGAAGATGGGCCCCAGTGAAGTGTAGATTACTCCCTTCTCGGTTGGGCTCCACGTGGTGTAGAACGCCATGGAGTCTTTCAGAAGGGTCCATCCTTTAGAGCCGTCGGATTTGAGGAGCATTAATCCTGGGCCGTCCGTTAAATTGCCGTTGATGGCGATGAGGTCACCGTCGGGAGAGAATGCTGGGAAGGTGGCGGAGAGGCGGAGCATTTTAAGAGATTTCACCGGGGACGTGACTGGTTGGAGATGGGGCGTGACTGAGTCACCTGAGCGCTGACTCGCCTCGGAATCGGTGGTAGCCGAGCCGAGTCGAATCGTGAGAGAAGAACGGGTTGTAATGGTGGAGCTTCGGGTTTATAAGCTCGGTGACTTGGAGAAAGGTCTCCGATTCGAGATCGAAGATCTCGATTTGTGGAGTCCCTCCCTTGCGCCGCGTGGCGACGGCGAGCATTTTGCCGTCGTGGGTGGCCGCCGGCGTGAAGGCGTGCAGTCCTGGCGGTGTGATCCGACGTTCTTTGCCGGCGATGTCGAGATCCGCGGTCAGTTCCACACGGAATACGCTCCACCAGCCATCATCGGCGACGCGGTGGAAGAACAGCGTCGAGTCGCCGGCCCACGCAGGCCATCCGGCTCGCCGGGTGATCACCGTCCGGGTGGATGGATCGGAGGCTCTGAACACCACGATCTCCGTCTCCAGCTCGCGAAAATCGCCCGGCCATGGCTTGGACCCATACGAAGCCACGGCGATCAGATCGCCGGATCGGGACAAGGCGGGGCTTAGATCGGCAGAATCCGGCGGAGTGAGCCGGACGGTATCGCCGGTGTCAAGCCGGGTTGAGTAGACGGCGGCCCAGCTCTTGAACCAAGACGAAGGCTTCTCATGGGCGGAGACGAAGTACAGACGATCACCTCGTATCGTTGGCCGATCCTGGAAGAGGCTCTCAGAGATCGCCGGCAGCGATTCAGTTTTCCCGTCCGGCGAACCTGTCCGGAAAAGCCGAGACGAGCCCGTTCGCTCGGAGACGAAGACGACGGCCTCGCCGCCATCATCGACGAACTCGCCGTTGTAATTGACGGAGACGCCGTCAGTGTGTCGGAATTCCTCTAGAACTGAATCGGACCGGCAGTTAACGGTGACGGAGAAGACATCAAAGCCGTAGATTGGCAATCCAAGCGTGGAGAACGCGATGATCCCTTGCGGTTCTTCCATTTGGAGTGAGGTGTGTGTGTGGAGCTTGTGAGAGTGTTTTATAGCCGCACATCTCGGGAGAGGTTTGATCTTATCTTGATCACAAACACGTTAGCTTATTCGCCGTCTTCATTCGTTTTCAGGTCACCTGCTCACCTTACTTTCTTGTTTCTTTAATTGGTTTATAATAATTATATAATTAATCTGTGTTTTCTTGCTTGATAGAGTACAAAAGCTGAGTTGGAGGAATCTCGTCATGGTTCAATGAGTTCACATTTGTTAGTCAAAATTAGATTTATTAAAATGCTAAAAACGTGACTTCCTCGTTACTTGGTTCGTTCTTAATCTTATCATTGTCGTCTAATTATGCTTACAATTTATGTAGTTTTAATCCACATATTATTTTTTTTTTCTTCACTATTTGGTACAGTTTATGTTTAACCTTGCTAAGTAATCACCATAGTCGTGCACAGATTAAGAATTAATCATCAATGCAGAATTTGGATTTGAATTTAATATCTTTTTATTGTTTTTTTTGTTTTTAATAATAAAACCAACTACTGATAGTAGGCTACCGGTCTTTTAATGTAATTGTGATTTGTTATTGGATTAGTTCTATCAATATCAGTAATGCAAAATGCTGACTGACATGCCACTATTTTGTGACTGATGGGTAGATAAAATTTCATTTATTAAGGTATTCATGAAAAGAATGACAAAGCTCACAAATTACACTTATTATATATTTCAGGGAAGAGCACCATGCATGGGAGTTCATTCACCAATGCAGAGCACTGCCTTCCTGCAAACAACTTCAACAAAACCAAAAAGTATTGTAAGATAGACACTCATATTTATACTTGCATACAATTACTGAACATATATTGATGTCCTGTTTCTCTGAAACTAATTAGTTGACAACCCTGCATTTCTTTCTGATCTCACCCTGATTTCCAGTGAGCACCTCAATGGATCCCATGCGCACCATTGCTGCAGCAAACTTAGCAGACCAAGCTCGGTAATTCTTCGCATTCATCGTCACCGTGTTCGCCGTCTCTGGACTACCCTCCAAAGTCTGATCAGAGGTAAGCAACCCTCTCTTATACTTCAAGTTCTTATAGTACTGATTATCCAATCTAGTAGGTGTCACATTGTCTAGAAAAACATTAGGATCATTGCTGCTACCTTGTGGGCATTTGGTTTTCAAAAAAGCAGCAAATTGAGGGTCAATTGATGGATCTTGAGGATGAGTTGAATTGAAAGCATAGAGCCTGGGTGAGAAAGAAGAGCAATGGGATACACCAATAGAATGAGCACCAGAGAGAGTGACCATTTCATCAGCTGACAAACCTTTGTTAGCAAAGTTACCAATGAGTTGTTTAGCATTGAAGTTAGGAGCAGGGAGGTTTTGAATGACCTCTGAATCAATAGATATTCTTCCATCTCGCCTTCCGGCGGGGACATTGTAGTTAATACCACCAACATAGTAGGAAGCATCACGAGCCGCAAAGGCGAGGATATCGGCGCAGGAGACTGTGTTCGGGCAGTAAGCTTCGAGCTTCGCCTTTATTTGATCAATTACTTCAAACCCCTTTAGACTAGGATTGTTTGGAGGAGCATCTTTCTCTGCTTTGTTGCTGGCAGTAGAGTCTATCAATACCGAACCATCACAACCCTGTCCATTGGATTACATAGCATTAATATATATATATATATATATGCGAGTATTTGAATGTGTTTATAGATAGATACCCTGACAAAGCAGTCATGGAAATGCATCCTGATGATGCTAGGAGCAACAGTAGGATTGTAACGGATGAAGTTGGCCATTGTTTGTCTGATGATCTTCTCAGCTCCCTTGCACTCGTATTTATAGTAGCCTAGTTTCAGTGAAGCTGATGAAGAACCTGGAATTATAGCCTGCATGGCCATCAAAGCTAGCAAGAAAACTAAACCTGTCCTCATTATCTTTTCTCTCTTATCTTTAGACACTGAGATCAAGAAGAAGTAGAAGTGATGAATGAAAGAAGATGATTTGCATTGGAATTTATAGCAGTTGATAATTGGTATTTAAACTACAACGTGATGAGCATAGTTCAAAAGCTTGACCCCTTCCTCCCCCTTGCTTTATGGCTTGTTTGATTAAATTTGTACAACTAGTGCAAGCAAGCAAGCAAACCGTGTTTTTGTTAGCATGTTAAAATATATGTAAATATTGATTAATTCTCCATTTGGCAAGAAGCGTGGTGGAATAAGGAAAACTACAAACAAACAGAAGGGAGGAAAGAGGAATTTGGAGAATTTTAAATGGAATTCTAGGTGGTATTTATATTTCCATGATAGATCTGTTTGATTTTTTTTTTAATATATATATGTATATATTGTATTTTAAAGAAGAAAATATGGGTGTGTTAGAGTTGACATGGAGAGTTTAATTTTTTTTATATAAAAAAAAAAAGAAATTGATAGTTTGGTCATTGGTGAATTAAGTTAGCGAGTGTCTCAGTCTGCTTGGAAAGGATCAACTTTGTACGTGCATACGGCTGTTATGCACTATGTCATAGAAAAATAATTTACTTTTCTTGCACATAATGGTTAGCTCATTCTCTTGCTCATAGTTGAGTCGGTGAAAATCTTAGAAATATGAAGAAAAAAAAACAACTAAAGGAATGACCTTATATTTTCATGATCTTCCGAAGTTATGTAAAATATAAAAATATCTTGTATCTTTGATCTTTATATATATTTTATCATGTATCTATCTATCCGGGTGCAGGCTACTTCTTTGATATCTCTTGTATCCTTGAAGTCGTTTAATGCTTTCTTTTCTTTTGGTTGGGGTAGTTGTATACTTGTATGTCATCCCACTCCTGATGGATGTTTTTGCTTTTCATGTACTGGTTTATCCATTTTTTTAAATATGTATATTACAAGTAGTAAAATTTTTAATATTGTTATGGTAAAGGTTACTTTAATAAGTGTAATTTATCAAAAGGTTAATTATGATTGTTATATATGTAAAATGTTGTTGTTGTTATTTTTTTTTTCTAAATATATAGACTAAGTAGTGATTTGATTTTATATTTGAATCATTAATGCTGGTATAATATAATAAGAACATAGTTTTTTTAAGATGAAAAAAAGAGGGTTGGTTGTGTTAAGAATTATTATTACCAGAACCGAGTTGGTAGGTATGCTAAGTCAATTTTGAGGTTCAATCTCATAATGTGTAAATTGTATTAAAAATACTAGAGTTGGTATAATCTTTTTCAATGTCAAACGTTATGCTACTTATGAAAATGAAATAACAAAAGTATATAAAGTATATTGATTATTTGGAAATATATAAATAAAAATAAATATTTAGACGAAATGTTAATTAATTGTTTTTAGTAAATAAAAAATAACATATTTAGATGTCCAAAAGTAGTTTTTAATTAATTTAATATTTTGTTTGGTCCATTATCAAGGCATTCAAAAAAATTGGCTCGAAGTAGTCTAATCAGGTTGATTGGGTCACAATTTATTTATTTTTTTGTCTCAAGAAAAAATTGTAATTAATTTGTTTCCTGCTTCCCTATAATCAAAGATTCATTATACCACTACAACTACCGTTACACTAATATCTTTTATGGTGGAGTTAATATAACAAATAACAATTTGAGTATGAATTTATTTAATTTGCTTTTTTTTAATATTTTGAATAGATAGTGATTTTTGTGATAACATGTATATATCAACTTTCAAAATAATTATTAATATTTTTTCATTGAATGGGCAACTTTACAATTTTTTTCTTAAGAATTATTAACGGAAAAAGATTTAAAAATACAAACTACTTTATTAGAGTGGTTTTTATAATTAAAAAAAAAAAATTGTCTGTATTCACATAATGCAAACAAATAAATTTATATAATAAATAAAAAATATATAAAAATATATAGATTGTTAAAAAAAATTCAACAGAACAATTTTTATTCCAAATGCCAGCATTTTTTATTAAAAAATAACACATTTTTTTCCATTGAAGCTGGTGCTGGTGCTACCAAAAATCTAATTAAATATAATTCTTTTTTATCAAAATAAAAAAATTATATAATTTATATATATATATATATATATTTATTTATAAACTATATATCCATCAAAGGCTCAATTATTATTAAACGACCATTTCTTCACTCACTTCAAATTTGAATTCGAGCGCAGTCACTGACCACTCTTTCTCTCTCCCTCTCTACACCAACAATGGCGGAATCTCGCCGTCTCTCCTCTCCAATGCCTTCGGTTTTCTAGGGTTCCATCTCGATTCTTGATCGGAGTCATCTCCACCATGATGTTCTCCACTTCCAAGCGAACCAGCTCCAGACCAAAGCCCATTGAAAGCATCGAGAATGATGGCAAGAACACTAGAGACTCCCTTCCTCTCCCACCTTTCAGATCCCCTCTAATCTCCATCCAGGACCCCTTCCAGACCTCTCTGACACCCAGATCTGCGCCGGCCACTCCGGCGAAGTCGTTTTCCAGGGCTCATGTTGGGAATTTGAGCTCGGGAACTAGTAATGGCGGGCATTCTCATCAGGGAGTGGCGGCAAGGGATAAGGGTAGCTTGTCCCGGACTCCGAGGGGGATAATCGATTCCAAAGCTTTAATGCCGGTTCACGTCCCGCATTTTGAGCTCAGTGAAGACCCCTCCTTCTGGAACGATCACAACGTGCAGGTTTGTGCTTTCTTTCCCTTCCTGCTGAGTTATGACTCCATGCGTTCTGCTGAGAAAGTTGAGATTTTTATTAGGATTTCATTCAATTAACTAATGCTCTCTTGCAAAAAAGGAACCTTTTTGGCTGTATGTCAATGCAGTGTGTTACAATAATTGCTAGTGAACTCTCGAAAAAAAATGGTTCCTTTTTTGAGGATTATGGTTGTACTTCAGTGCAATTTAAGTACGCTACATGAGTTAATGCTTTCATTTATCATATAATGGATTATTGCTGCAGATTTTGATAAGAGTTCGGCCAATTAACAGTGCTGAGTCGGGCTCCCAAGGTAACACCAGATGCTTGGTGCAGGAGAGCTTGCAGACAGTGGCATGGACAGGGCATCCCGATACCAGATTTACATTTGATCATGTAGCATGCGAGACCATTTCTCAGGTGCTGAACTATGGGTGCTATATTGTTGTGATGGACGATTCTCTTCAAACTTATAGCCTGACCAAATGGATATGTGTTGCTATGTGTTAAACAGGAGAAGCTCTTCAGAGTTGCTGGACTGCCAATGGTTGAGAATTGCATGTCAGGATATAATAGCTGTATGTTTGCATATGGTCAGGTAGGTCCATCCATGGCTCCTTTTTCTATTTCTAGGATGGTATGTAGCAGTTCCATTATGACTGTTAAATGTTTTCTGCAGACTGGCAGCGGAAAGACATATACTATGATGGGGGATTTTCATGAGATGGACAATACGCTCAGTGAGGATTGTGGGATGACTCCTCGAATCTTCGAGTATCTATTCATGAGAATAAAGCAGGTGGGTTCTATTGATGATGCTACACCTGAAACATAAGCTTCTTCCAGTTAGTTTTGAAGTCTTTATTTGCAATACAGGAAGAGGGGGCTAGAAATGATGAGCAGCTGGAGTATAGTTGTAAGTGTTCCTTCCTCGAGATCTACAATGAGCAGATAACAGATCTCCTTGAACCATCATCTACCAATCTGCAGGTTAATTGATTACCATGGCCTATCCATTCTTTAGTTCATGAATTCATCTATTTTTTTTTTTTTTAAATGTTCGCTTCCATGCCATAGCTGAGAGAAGACATGAAGAAAGGTGTTTATGTTGAAAATCTCAAGGAATGCGAAGTATCTTCTGTCAAGGATGTCCTTGAACTTCTTCTAAAGGTTTTCTTTACTTCTCCTCAAGTAACATTGCCTATTCTGCTACTACTATTATGAAGAGTGACTTGATACTTAATATTTCTTTAACTTGCCAGGGAGCTGCAAATAGAAAAATTGCGGCAACCCGCATGAATAGTGAGAGCAGTCGCTCCCACTGTGTTTTCACCTGCATCATTGAGAGCCGATGGGAGAAAGACTCATTGCTACACCTTCGATATGGACAGCTGAATTTAGTGGACCTTGCTGGTTCAGAGAGGTTGCTTCTGCAATTCTAATATTCTTATATTCAAGATCTCTGCTTGTAGTATACTTAACAAATTAACCTTGATTAGGCAGAAAAGCTCTGGTGCAGAAGGAGAGCGTTTGAAGGAAGCTGCAAATATCAATAGATCCTTATCAACTCTTGGGTAAAATTTCTGAGTACCAGGAAGTATCATAATAGACCATATGCTCAAACATCTCTCTGCATTGTTAAATGGTTTCACTTTTACTTGTGGACATGAGGTTGTAAGGTTTTATCAGGAATCTTTGCTGACCAGTATCATGAGAAAGTGACACAAACAAGCAATTTGTCATCATTTAAAACTGAATTTATTAAATTTAAACTGATTCATTTGTCCTGTTATTTCCCAGACTAGTAATAATGACGCTGGTCGATGTAGCAAATGGGAAAAATCGTCATGTTCCTTACAGGGATTCTAAGCTCACTTTTCTTCTTCAGGTTGGAACCAGCCGTGACATGTTTATTGACACTACACAATCATGTTTCACTCTGTAACTTTTGTCATTTACGAAGACTAAAGTGATGCTTTGCATCTTATCTCAGGATTCCCTCGGTGGAAATTCCAAAACAACAATTATAGCAACTGTCAGCCCATCAATCTGGTCTTTTTCTCTCTTTAACTCTCAGTGTACTTCTCCAAATTACTATTCTTCCAGTTTTAAACTGTATTTGATATTATGTTGCTAATCAACGAAATTATTTAATCATGCAGCTCGGCGGGTGAAACACTGAGCACTTTAAAGTTTGCCCAACGTGCCAAGCTAATACAGAACAATGTAAACTGAGTGGTGCACCTTTCCAAGATATTTTCTTAGTACTTATCAAGCAGATAAGCAACCTGTTACATCTCTTTAGTAGAGTTTTTGATTTGCATATCTTATCTCATCCAGGCTAAAGTGAATGAAGATGCTTCAGGAGATGTAATGGCTTTACAGCAACAAATACAAAAACTGAAGGTTTAAAAACATATCCAGAAGTCTTTCTGGTTTTGCACTAGTTTTCATTGAGATGAACAAGCTTGTTTTTCTACTTCAAACAGGATCAGGTGGTCTTTCTCATCAAGCATCAGAATATCCAGAGGTTCCCGGGTCATTTATCTACGAGTCTTGAGCAAGTCAATTTGCACGATTGTCATGATGATCATGTTTCTTCTCAAAATGGTAATCCTGGTGCTCTCAAAGATCCCAGCCTCCTAAATGAAAAGGTGTCCTCTAATTTCTTTCAATGAATTTTTGGTGGGCATGCAATCTTTTTACTCAAGAAATTCCTAACTGTTAATCCTTCAAAGACAGATTGAATTCCTGGAAGCTGCTTTAATTGGCTCTTTACGAAGAGAGAAAATGGTAGAGGCTACAGTGAGGAGATTAGAAGCTGAAATTGAGCACATGAACAGATTGGTATTTACTGCTTTTCATTGACTTCTTACTTTTTATTTCATGTACAAGTAATTTCAGTGGATTTGGAAAGGACTATCAATGTGTAGAAATTGTGGTATCTTACAAAACTCTAATTCCACTGTGTTTCGTATCCCGTGAATGATCTTTAGCTTCTATAATGCTTGTAGATCCACCAAAGGGAAGATGATGCCCAGCATATCAAAGCCATGTTGAGATTCCGAGAGGAGAAAATTAAAAGACTGGAAATGCTTGCTGATGACTTGTTATCTTCTGATGGATATCTCATGGAGGAAAAAATTTCCCTTTCTGAAGAGAATAAGTTATTGCGAGAAAGAATAGATAGGAACCCAGAGTTAACTCAATTTGCCCTGGAAAATAAAAGACTGTTGGAGCAACTTAGAGTGTAAGTGGCATGCATTATTTTGACAGTATGATTATAAATTCTTTTATAGGTTGTCCTTATGCTTACAGTCATGTACATGGATTATTTTTTTTTAATGGATTCCTTCTGGGATTAGGTTTCAAGAATTCAATCAAGAAGGAGAACGTGACATGCTATTAACTGAAGTCTCTCATTTGCGCAATCAGGTAGGCAGGACAATGCCCTGTTTAACTTGTATCTCCATTTCTGGTTTCATGTTTAATTGAATCATATCTGACATTTGATATTGTATTTTTCTAGCTTTACAATGTCCTTGAAGGAAAGCTTGCTCAGGTTAGTAGCTTGAGTTGAAACAATTGAATCATTTGGTCTTTTTGATTAGCAGAGTATTTCATCATTTGTCGTTTCAGATTTCTCATTAAAAAAAAAACTAAAGAATTTGTACGCATATGCAGGTCACTCCTGTTTGACATTTAACATTTATTACTAAAATACTGACAACTTCTTGATTTTTATAGGATGATGAGATTGTGAAAGAGTTGGAGAGATGCCAGGAGCAATTGAATGATTGCCTAGAAAAGAATGTTATGCTCACTAGGTAGGGAACTGCTCCATATGATTAAATTTTCTGTTCATATGTGAAATTTTCTTCCGGTGTTTGTCCTGATGAATGAATTTCATAGAATTGGGTTATTATTTTTCATGTTTTATTTCAACAGAGAAATTGACTATTTAAGGAACCAACTTACACTTAACATGGAACTTGAGGAGTCCTCAGTAGAAAAGGTAAGAGGCACTCAGCTTTGCTAAGTTCTCCTAGTAAGCTACGCTATTTATGGGTGGAAAAATAATCTTTCCTGAGTAAATATTTGCTAAAATACGTTTCACTAAATATAAACATAGTGATCTGGGAATATTTCATTTATGCAGTTGAAAATTGTGAAGGAGTTGAGCAGTGGAGAATTTTTAGTTGATGCTTCACAATCTCAGCATTCACACTTGACTGTGAAGCTAGATAACCCCAAGGGTGGAAGTTACTTCTCACAGAAACTATTAGGAGGAGATGAACATAAAATTATGGAGCTTATGGAAGACGAGCTTGACACACTAATGCTAGAAGTTGATGTAAGGGACACAAATGAGAATGATCAACTTCACAAAAAATTATGCTATCTTTTACAAGAAAATATTAGACTCTCTGATCTTGTTGCTGCCAAAGATGCTGAAATCAGTGCAGTTTCTGAGGAGTGGGAGAGGGCAATTATTGATTTAACAAGCTTACTTGTAGATGGCTATCAGTCACTAGAAGATGCACATGATCACATTGGGAGTGTTATAGAGTCATTTCCTCAAAGGCACGCCTGGATCAACGGACGTGTGGAGAGGGCAATAAAAGCCCTTATTGAGAAAGAAAGGTTGATTTCTGACCTTCAAAAGAAGCTTGAAGATGCACAGCAAATGGGGCTGGAAATGAGATCAAAATTGGACTCGTTAAGAGGAGCAACACTGGCTATAACAGAAGTTCAACAACTTGAGAATGATGCGCATTATAAAGAACTTATACATATGAGAAGGTTGCTGAATGAGAAGATGCCTTCTCTTCATAAATTAGAAAACAGTTCTACATGCATGGGAGAACACAATAGGAAGGAGAACAGTTCAAATACTGTATTTTCAGAAATGAGAAATTATCTTCATACAAATGCAGGAATTGATGAATTTAATAGTGATGAACTTGCCAATGGATCACCTCAATTCAAGGAAACAGATCATGTTGGGGGCTGTGATCTGGCTGGGCAATCCAGTGAAATAACTCCCATGGATATGGAGGACAGAACTGAAGAAGCTGATATCTCAAAGGTAGATTTCTCAGTTGAACGTGAGCATAATAGTGGTAGATGCCTAGGAAATTCTAAAGAAAATGCATGTGAAAGCATTCAGGCAGACTTGCTTTTTAGATTCGAAGAAGTTCAAGGAATTATGGAAGAGGCTGAGTTTATGCTAAATGCTTTGCTGAAAGCAAATGAAGATTCAAAACAAGAAACAAATATGTGGAGACGAGCAAGTGAGCAGTTGTTGGCAGAACAAAACACACTGGTTGAAGAAGTTCAACGGTTGGAGGCATCTATTTCTTCTCAGGATACACAAGCAGGACTGCTAGTCGACCAAATTCATGCAAGCTTAAAAGAAGTTGTCGCATCATCAACATCACTGGAAGAATCCATTCAAGAAATCCAAAGAATCACAAGAGAAAAACTTGAGTTGGTTCGCACTGATATTTTATCTGTCAGACTACAAATTTTGCAGTGCATTAGCTCTTCAAGATCATGGATGGAAGAGATGTTATCAGAGATAATGAAGCGAGATTTTGAATTATTTGTTGTCTCGACCTGTCATATAAGAGCGTTTCTTCAGCAAAGTATGATTCTGAATACAGAGCAAACTGTTCACAACCATCCCGAGCAGACACTATCACGGTGGAGAGATAGTAGCATGTCAGTGAATGTTTCTCAAGCAGTCTCCAAGGTTCATGCTGGATCTGTTTCCACAATTCAATGTGACGAAAATATTTTGCTCAAAGAAGCATCCCAAGATGTATTCAGTTCCAAAGAGGTGAAGTATTTCCTTTCAGAAAGAAGTGCTGAAGATGCAAATAATGTAGTAAGGAATACTTCAATGAATGAGGAGTTGGCTCGGAAACATGATCTGGTGGAAGGGCTCCTCTTTGATATTAGATTATTACAAGAGTCTGCTACCAATGTAAAGGGCATGAAAGACGAAACTGATAAAATTGCCTTATCTCTGGAAGTGATTAGGGCTAAACTTGTTATTAAGACTGCTCAGGTTGATGACCTTTTGGTTCAGCAACAAGGTCTGGAAGCTCGGCTGATTGAAAGTGAGACTGCACTTTCCAGTACAAGATCTGAATTGGAACAATCCCAGGAAACCTTAGCTACACTATCGTATGAAAACTCAAGATTGAGAATGTTGTTGGAAGATGCATATTTCCAGAAGTCACAAACTGATGAGTTGTTGAAAGATGAGAAGAAGGTTATTGAAGGTTTAGAGAAGGAAATTCTTTCAATGAATACTTCTATTGAGGCAAAGGATCTCTCATCTGTTGAGGAAGTTATGGATGAATTAAGAATGTTAAGTAATGAAAGGGATCACTTGCGGGCAGAGATTGTTGCTTTGAATGATAAGCTTGAGATGGCAAGTGCTTTAGCTGATGAAAATGAAGCCATTGCTGTGGAGGCCCGTCAGGTGTGGTTTTCTATATAAACCAAACTGCTCTTGTTTGTCCTTGGCTTGATGTCTCCCTCTAAAGTTGACACAACATTTTATCTTTCAGGTTGCTGAAGCAAGTAAAATTTATGCCGAAGAGAAGGAAGAGGAGGTTAAGGTTCTCGAGCGTTCTATTAATGAACTAGAGAGCACTGTAGAAATCCTAGAGAAGAAGGTAGTCTTAAGATTCTTTGTTCTTCTAGAAATTCTTTGGTCTCTTTTTTAGTATTAAGAGATCTTCATTGTCTTACAACAAAAACAATTCTCTATTTTCATCGAGTGTGTTCAAGCCATGAGTGCTCTCAACTTCTAATGTCAAGATTTTCATTGACTGTTATCAGGTGAATGAACTCCAAGAGGAAGCAGAAAGTCACAAGTTGGTAAGAAGAGATTCAGAACTAAAAGTTCAAGCTCTCTCACAGAGAATGCTCACAGTAGAAGGCATCGCTGGAAATTTAATGGCAGAGGATTTTCAGTTGTCAAGGTAAAGTAGTTTCTTCACATTGCAGTATCTTTAATGATAAAACAGCAGGAAAATTCTTAAATATCTCACAAAATACAGAATTATAATGCAGGCATTCAGATGGCGAGGTTGCTGAACTTTTTGAAGCAAGAAAGTGTATTGAGGAGCTTGAAACAGAAATAGCTTATAAAGAAGAAGAGGTTTAACTCTAACCTGATCATACTGTAGTTTTCTTCTTCTAACATTTAGCCATCGGTTATTTGTATTAACATTTCTGTTCCTTCTGTTTATAAAGAACAAACAGTATAGAGATCACATCACTGAACTGCTTCTACATTCTGAAGCCCAATCATCATTATACCAAGAGAAGGTATGAATTATTATTGCACGCTAACTCACTTTAAATGAACTCTACAAGTTCTAAACTGTTGTTCTTATTGAGTGACAGTTCAAGGCATTGGAGGATATGATTTCTGAGTTTAAAGCGGATCCTCCACCTTCCAAAACTACTGCCTCAGTTACCAGTAGAGGAGAGAAAACACCATTGAGAACAAGACGTTCTGGGTCACCATTCAGATGTATATCAAATTTGGTTCAACAGATGAGTTGTGAGAATGACCAGGAATTATCTATTGCTAGAACTCGCATACAAGAACTAGAATCACTTGCTGCCAACAGGCAAAAAGAGGTACTATACTATGTTCTTTTCCTAGCTTCTTATGAATCTTATGCATTAATGTCTCAGGAAAACCAGTTACACTCGTCACTTTCCTACCTCCTACCCTTCCTATCATCTCAATTGTGGTCTACCTAATTTTATTTGTGATGATTATGCAGATATGCATGTTAAGCGCAAGATTGGCGGCAGTTGATAGCATGACACATGACGTAATTCGAGACTTGCTTGGAGTCAAACTGGACATGACTAATTTTGCTGTAAGTTATTTAAACAACTGATTAAATTTTCATAGTGCCCGAGAATTTTAACCAATTTCTTTTTTATATTAAGAATTTGATAGATGAAGAACAGCTAGAAAACCTGGTAGAGAAAGCTCAGCAGCAAGCTGGAGAAACAGAAGAGAAGGTGCTATATGCTTAAGAACAGTTTGTCACTGTTGCCATTAAACGGCCATAATTAATCTAGTGCTTTGCTGTGTTAGGAGAACGAGATTTTGAATCTGAAGGATCAAATTGATGATCTCCTCTTGGAAAGGAACAGGTGAGGTTTCATTCAAACTTCAAATTTCAAATATGAATGACTAAATCAAGAACTGGGCTCTACAAACATAAAGAATATATTTGGCATGGAATTGATAATTATTCGACTAATTTAGCTAATGAAACAATGACTAATATTGCTTACCAGTTGGCTGGAAGAAATTAATCAAAGGAAAGTTGAAATGCTCACTTGTCAAGTGAAAGTTGAGAGGCTTCAACAGCGCGATCAACTCCTCACAGCGCAAAATGAGATGCTGAAGGTACTCTTGATTTGTTTTCAGTCTTTTAGTTGTTTGTTCGAGCAAGCTCTTTAATTGCATTGTCACTCTACAGTTAGACAAAAAGAACCTGCATCGGAAGATTGCACAATTGGATGAAACAATAAAGAAACTGGCCGGGCCTCAAAGTATAATCCGAGATCAAATACAGCAACCTATAAACACAAGAAGGGTAATAATTTATTTTTATTATGCAAGTCTTGTTCATCTATGTTCATGTTTCATTTACTGTTAGAATGATCAGAAAACTGTTACAACAGGCATCTGGTTTTATGAGAGTTGACAGTGATGAGTTGCAGCGGAGGAGTGCAACACCTTGTCGATCAAATGTTCGACCCCAATTTGATCAACATTGATGTTGAATGTTGATCTTCATATGGATACACACGATTCCTGTAAAATAGCATAGTTGTAAATGAGTGTTTTTTTTTAATAATTAATGATTAAATTGAATGTATTTCAATGTGATTATAACTATGCTACGAGCAAGATAATGAGCAATGGTGCATTTCAGCCAGGTTTCAATAGTCCAAGAAATTATTTTTTATTTTTTTAAAATGATTTACTGGCATTTATTATCATCATGTTCAATGAATTATATGAAGTAAAAGAGGAAATTATACTAATATGAATAAAAAAAATCATAATGATATTATGATATGCACGTTTGTCATGTCACCTTGTTTTTGACACGTGACAATTTTAAAATACAATGAAAAAAATAATTATTATGACAACAATAAATTAAAAATAATTTTAATTCTAAAAAGCATGCACATTGTCCAATGCTAATGGAACCTTATATGGCATTAACCCAGTAGAATATTCTATTTAGTCCCTCTAATATAGTCTGTCTGTCCTTTTGATCTCTCTAATATGATTTGTTCCTAATAATTTCTTGTATTTTAATTTTTGAGAAATATAAGTCACTCTTTTTAATATAATTTATCACTAGGAGATCTTTATGAGAGCTTCCATTTCTCAAAAATTAAAATATAGAGACCTCCTAGGGACAAATCATATTAGAGGACCAAAAAGACAGACTGACTATATTAAAGAGACTAAATAATATATTCTACCTATTAACTATGATATTTCTTCCATGACTTCACATCTAAAACCAATACTATTTAAATTAGAAACTAACTCTAATCAAAGGAATTTGAAATTTGTATCGATTATTACCTAATGAAGAGAATTTCAAAATCTTTATACAAGTCTAATTATAGCTGTATGATAATCTAAATAAAGTAACTATCATGCTTTCATAGACTTTTTTAACTTGAATTTGACACGGTAACCAGAGAACAAGAATACTTAAGACTGGATTAATTGTATTTTGAATTAACATTTGCTTGTATTATAAACAGTTAAGAGGATCTGAGGCTTAATCGGAGTTGACTGAGGTTAGCATCTAATGTCACAAAAAATACTCTTACGAGTTATTTTTTGCTAATTTTATTTTATTTTATTTTTTTGCTTTGCACATGGTTTAGATTTTAGCTATTATTCGAGCGTTATTAAATGAAATCATCCGTGGGAATGTAGATCAGTTCACTGAAGTGCAGATTAGATAATTATTTATATTTGAGTTTTTTTTTTTAAATTTTCTCTGTTTGTTGATAAAATTTTTCATATGATATCAGTAATTTTATAATACCTCAAAATGTGAGAGGGGGCTACGGAAGATTATGGAAATTTTATTTGCAAATAGAGGGTAAATCTGATTTTTATTTGGGTTTTGTTTTTTATAGTTTGGATTCTAATGTTTTTACAAATTGCAGGGTCTGACCAATTTTGAAAAGGTATAATATTTTAGTTGGTCCCTTTACTTTTTCTCTCTCTCGGCTTTTATTTAAACGCCCTCGATAGTCTTTCATTTGAACGCTGTCTCACTTGGCTAGAGACGTCTTCAGCTCTCTACTTAGAATATACCCACTTAGCTCCCATGCGAGCATATTTTTAAAAAGTAGAGACCCATGTAGAGATTTTTAACTAAGTGGCACATTTTCAAAAATAGGAGGACTAGTCTGGAGCATTTCCGAGTAGAGTACTCAAAAAAGGAGAGATAGAAAAGATACTGACTATTTTTCAGCGATTATAACTTTTGAAAAATATTGTCCCCTTTTTAAATCAAGTCTTCCCAGAGATTTTTTTCAGGCACGACATCCGAGCGAGAGATATTGGATGGTATGTGTTTTTAATACTTTTATTAATTAATGGATTAGAGGAACAATTATTGATATTATTATATTAATCTGATGTTATTGATGCAGGCTAGCCTGTTAATGGAAGTTTACTTATTGAATTACACAATAATTCGTGGGAAGACACCGCCGCCGGAATTTGTAGAAAACATCAATCGTGTTTCCGAAATCATAAATGGTTATTGTAAATCGCCTAGAGACTTCAGAGCACTGTGTGCCGGGTTCACAGAGTGGTTCCCGAGTCACGCAGCAGTGCCGTCGGGTGATTCCCGAAAGACTAGCACAAGACGCAAGAAAAGTGTCGGTTCACTGTGGTGGTTCCCAAACAGCAGCTGGTGCCCCATCGCCACCTCAAAATCCGACGGCTCGGGGATAGAATAAGTATTTTTTTTTATTAAAATGAAAAAAATAATCTTATTCTAAATTTCATTTTTTATCATTAAATTTTAGGTGGAAGGGATTTACCCTACTTGATGATATGCTTAGCCATAATGGCTATTTGTGCACAGATTCTGACTTCTGCCGTGGAGAAGATTTGGACAGTGATCTTTATCCTGTATGCTTGCATGTATTTGACATTTTGTGTGATTTACTTACATATTATGTCTGCGGTGGAAATTATAGGAAAGGTCCAAAGTACGGCTACTAAGGTGCCTGCATGCCTTTGTACCACACTTTTGTTTTCCTTAGCATTTGGAAAAAGGAAAAGTGTTACAGTGGATCCCAATTTGTGTTGGGTAAGGGTGGACATGGGCCGGACTGGATCGAGTCCGACTTGACTCGAGCCATGTTTCTGCTAAATTGCTTTGATTCAAACTCCCGACCCATTTGATTATCATTAGCCCTGCGCCCAAAATTTCAACCCAACCCTAAAAATAACTAATTTTTATGAAATAATTGAAATAACTAAATAAAACTACTACTACAACCCCTAAAAATCAAACATTTAAAAAAATACAATACAAATATTATAAATGTCAAATAAATTTATATAAATAAGTAGAATATTATCAACAAAATATTATATATATAATTATATATATTATAAATAATATATATATATATATATATATATATATATATATATATATATATATATATATTTATTTATTCGTCGAGACGGGTCGGGTCGGGTCAAAATTCATCCCGACCCAAACCCACTGCAAATTCAATCAGCAAAAACATTTGAGTTCAACCCGCTGGGACTAACTTTCTAAACCCGAGCTCGTATTTTTTGGGCTGGGTTCAGGCCAACCCATGGGTCGCCCGGCCCATGTCCACCCCTAGTGTTGGGGTGGGTATTGGAGTCACTGTTTACTGTTGCACATGTGGCACAGGAGAGTGGTAAGTAATTTTTATTTTGTAATTTTTTTATTTATGTAATTTATATATTAATGTATTTTTTTGTTATGATTGCAGGTTGAGAAGCAGGGGAGATGATACTGTCATTCATTTGTATCTTTCTCATAGATGACATGACTCGGTAAGTTATTTTTGTTCTTAATTTTTTTTATTTATATTATTTATATATTAATGTATATTTTGTTATGATTGCAGTTTGAGAAGCCGAGTTGCTGATTCACATTTTGTATTTTTGACACATATATTGTCACACCCACCCCTTCTACCGAGGTAGAATGTGGCACCCATCGCTTAAAAATTTCTTTTTAACCTGAAACCCCGACACCTCTCTCAAAACCAAATCAGACTTACAAATTACAATTTACAACTTTACACCAACCGCAGTGGATTCAAATACATAAATACAACAAAATATATTAACTCAAATTTAGAGTACAACCGCTACAAGATCACGATACCAACAAATATAAAAGAAAAGTATGGGACCCACTCGGCAGTCTTGGACTTAACCCCCGATCTAGCTCTAAACTTGAACTGTGCAATCTAGGGTCTTGCTCCTGCAGCTACATGACATTACTGGGCCATTAGAGCGGCTTAATAATTTCAAATACTCAAATACGATATATAAAAAGTATATAAATACCAACTTTTTCAAATAATTTTCCAACTTTTCCAAAAATACCGTAATTCTAGCAAAAATACATTTTTAAAGAACTTTTGAAACATAAATTCATCACAAATCAATATCAAATCAATTTTCTAGGAAAATCCAAATTGCAGGAGAGACTCGTCTCCTAAGAGCGATAAATCGGCTCTCGCCTCATCACAACTCAAAATAATCAAAGTAATATAAAACCATTCTCAATTCCACTACTGAAAACTCCTCCCCCACTTAGCCGCTCAGCGACTAGGGAGTGAGCCGCCAAGGTCTCATAACCTCGACGCTGGGCCCACCGGCCCTGAAGCTGACTCGGATCCTCGACGATCATCCAATCGTGGCCCCTACGCCCCACCGACCGACAAATCAACACTCAGTCCACCACGCCACTCTCTAAAGGTCGGCCCGTGGGGACCCACTATCGCAGTGAGTCGTGCCTAGCCCGCCACCATCCAAAACCAATATGTAAACGTAGCAATAATACAACTCAGATAAATACATCACATGGTCCTTATCCGGTAGACAAGCATTCACATCACGTAAAAATAAACATCATTTCCACAAAGCCCAACGTCAAAAGTATAACAACGATAAAAACCAAGAAAATCCAGATCCACGATACCATTCCTATTCCGTGAATGAAAACCAATTCCCACAAATATTGTTGGTAAAAACATTTTAAAATGCTTTCTGAGCATGATTTCACAAATCATTCCAAATCAAAGCATATATAACCATAGAAATAAATACAATTTAATTCGAATAATTAAATCACATATACATGTATTTTCACTATCTCACAAACACGATAATTATACTGTAAACTCGGCTGTATCAACACGATTGTCGTGAACATCAACAAGCAAAGTAAATAATGTGATACCCCAACATTATACGCCAATTAAACACTGATAAAAAGAAATACTTAAACAATTAGTTTTCAAAATACTAGCCATTAAATAATTATTTCAAAAATAATAATAATTAATCAATTATTTAAAATAATAGCCACTACCAACTCACCCTGTCCCTTGGCTCCTTCCTAGACCAAACTCCTCCCATGATCTAATAACACCTAATGAATAATATAATAAAAATAAATAAACATATTTAAACTCAAAGAAAATACAAAAATAATAATAGACTCTTTTATCGACCCACTACTCCAATCGGTTAAAAATCCGACTTGCATAATCCAACCCGAGCTTTCAATTGTATTTAAACAAACTCGCTAGGCTAAACATCAATCAATCAAACCAATCTTAATCAGACCGAACCAAACTTAATTTCACCGAACCAACTCGAACCAACTCAATTCTTATTCAAAAATCCATCGAACCAACTTGGTTCAGCCCCAAAACCCTTAGCCCAAACTCAACTGAACCCAAACCTAAACTATCTCAACTTCCGATTTGACTGCCCAACTTAACCAAAATCAATTCAACTCAACCAACTCATTTCAACTTGGTTTGGATCCAACCAAATCAAATTTGGTTAAACCCCAACAAATCATCCAACCATCTTTCATTAACACCTTAATCATCATCATCATCAACTTAATTAATCAAACTAAACCCTAATCTCAGCGCTACAAGAATCCATATGAATCTGTATAACCTCATCTCCATTTCATCTGATTAACTCGAATACGCTTTTCTCAAAACAATTTCTACACTCATCATCATATTAATTAAAACATGCTTTTTCAACCCAAATAAATCATTTTTCTTCATCAAATCCACCAAATACACACACACATACATTCAAGATACCAATAAATAAATCATCACAATACTTACCAAACAATACTTCATCCTATTCTCCTCCATCAAGCACACAAAGCTCCATCACTCCCATCTTTCTTTTGCTTTTAACTCACTGCCATCGTAGCAGGAAAGAACGGTAGCGAGATGGAAAGGTTATGAACACTCAAGAGTCTAGATTTTTCTCCCACTCAAGCTTTTCACCAAAATTTACATTTAGTCCTCTCAAAACTTAACTTCTACAAGTCAGTCCTGCAAACTCACAAATGGTCCCTGAATTATGAAAATAGTATTCTCAAAAGGTCCTTGAAACTATCAAATGGTCCTTGAAGTATAACATACAATATTTCAAAAAGGTCCCTACCGTCTTACCTTTTTCAGTCCTTGGTTTCAGAAATATTTTATATCAATCCTTTTCTATTACCTTTAACCCAAAATCTTTTAAAAACTTTACACTTAAGTCCTGTTCTCATCCACTTGGGGTTTTCAACAAGATTACTCTCGAGAAAATTCTTACCGAGAACTGTAGAAATACCTCAATATATTTTTCCAACGATATGTAAAGGTTCAGTGGTATTACTAATCCTTCCTTAAGAAAATTTCGTCCTCGAAATTTCTTAGGGACGATAAACATGATATCACCGAGTTCACTTGTTCCAAACTGCTCTCTTTGTTCCAAACTGCTCAACAAAGAATAACAACACCGCCATTGCGGATGTCCAAGTATCACGATGATCAAAGTGAAGTCGATTCCTCTCAGACGGTGTTATACACCAGATACAACACTCTTCCCGATGTGTTACTCGCTTCCTCACTTCCAAAACTCATACAATAAAACAATCTTGTATTTTTCCACAATCCAAGAGAAAAGCAACTTTCATGCCCCAAGTAGGAAATACATCATAATCGAGATACAGCAGTATATACAAACATCTCAAGCACACAAAGCTGATAATAAAACAGATGCTATTCCCACTATTCACAAGTCCTCATACGCCCATACGAACCTCATCCTCGTCTCACTTGCTTCATGGCTCAACCTTTCCTGCCCATCGCTTTCAATCACGCGACCATAGTTAAGGACTCGCACGGGCATCATCATAGCACGCAACCCCCGTGAACTCCACACCTCCTTCCTCAATTCTCGCATACGACTCGCCCAGTGAAAACGCTCTCATGCAGATATCTCACCAAGCCAACTCATAGAGCTAAAAATCTCTCGGTATCTCACGGGTCGACCACATAACGAGCCTGCAGGGACGTAAACATCGATCACTGTCATTTCTGTGTAGCTGATCAATAGTAACTCAGAAGATGCCGAGGCAACAAGAGCGAGCTAGAGACATGAGCAAAGAATATGGGTTTCCATCTCTTCTTCCCCTCATCTCGCTCCTCCTCTCCCTTCTCCTGCTCCTTCCCACTTCTCTCTCCTCGCTCTTCCTTCCTCTCGTCGCTTTCCTTCCAGAAATATCTCTACTCTTTCTCTATTATACCCTGGAGGAGGGTCCCCGCCCTCAGTCGCCCCAAACGCCTCTGGTTCCATTACTCAAAAATCCTTAAGACACTCAAAATTCCAATCACTGAAAACGCAAAGTCCGATCTCTCCTCTATTTAAACACAATTAAACCACACTTAGAGTGAGCCCTGCTTATAATTCATCCAAAGTCCGACTAAATCAAACGCTCGAATCAATGTGCACATCGTGACACACCTTTTAAGAATCAATGTAAAGCGATAAAGTAAGATCCGGTTACTCTACCATAGCACTCTCCATATTCTTAAGCACTGTATGCCCAAAGTATCTTTCAAATCATAAACTGCAGAAATCATCGTAGCGCCAACTAAAGAGAATGCCAAATACCCTTCTTCAGCAACTTTAAGTTAACTTATTTTCGATAAAACCAATTCCAATAACATCTCAAACCCGCGATCGTGGATCATGCACAGATCGCTCACCGCCTCAAATATCAAAACCTACGACCGACCTCATTCCCAATACGTGCAACTTAGGGTGTTTAACCGACTGAGACTCTTAATACTTCTACCGGGCCCTTAACTTTCCGTCTAATCCCTACTAAACCTCTAAGTCTAGTATACGACTTCTAAACTTTAGGCTCGCATCACAACCCGCGATCTCTACTCAACCACTGTGGATATCTCAACCTCACACTGATACCAAAAGACGCTCACACCCACCCCTTCTACCGAGCGTAGA
Source organism: Dioscorea cayenensis subsp. rotundata (assembly GCF_009730915.1). Lineage (NCBI taxonomy): Eukaryota > Viridiplantae > Streptophyta > Magnoliopsida > Dioscoreales > Dioscoreaceae > Dioscorea > Dioscorea cayenensis. The sequence goes on from NC_052477.1 coordinate 580,545, forward strand.
ATGCAGCACCCATCGCTAAAAATGACTCGAAACCCTCGACACCTCTCGTAAACCAAATCGACTTACAATTACAATTTACAACTTTACACCAAACCGCAGGATTCAAACACGTAAATACAACAAATATATTAACTCAATTCAGCAGTATAACTCGCTTACAAGATCACGATACCAACAAATATAAAGAGAAAAGTATTGGACCCATCATAGCCTTTGACTTAACTCGACTCAGCTCTAAACTTGAACAGTGAATCTAGTCTCACTCGCAGCTATACAAAGACATTCACTGGCTTTCAGAGCTGCTTAATAATTTTCAAACACTCAAATACATAAAGATATATAAAGTATATAAATACCAACTTTTTCAAATAATTTTCCAACTTTTCCAAAATACCGTAATTCTAGCAAAACACATTTTAAAGTTAACTTTTCGAAACATAAACTCATCACAAATCAATATCAAATCAATTTTCTAAGGAAATCCAAATTGCATGCGAGAGACCGCCTCCTAAGAGCGGACACTGGGCTCGCCCTCATCACAACCCAAAATAACAAGTAATATAAAAATCCATTCTCAATTCCACAGCCTGAAAACTCTCCACTTAGCCGCCGTCATGACTAGGGGTTGTGAGCCGCCAAGGTCTTCATAACTTGACGTGGCCCACTGGTCCTGTCGCAGGCGACTGCGGATCGATGTATCATCCAATCGTGGCCCTACGCTCCCACCCGATCGACAAATCAACACTCAGTCCACCCACGCCACCCTCTAAAGGGCCGGGGTCTGCGGGGACCCACTATCACAGCAGAGAGTGCCTTAGCCCCACTGGCCACCATCCAAACCAACATGTAAACGTAGTAATAATACAACTCCTAGAGCAATCACATCATACTGGTCCTTATCCGGATAAGCATTCACATCACGAAAAATAAACATCATTTCCACAAAGCCAATGTCAAAAAGTATAACAACGATAAAACCAAGAAAAATCCAGATCCATGATACCATTCCTATTCCAGGAATGAAAACCAATTCCACAAATATTCGTCGTAAAACATTTTTAAACGCTCACATGATTTCCTGACAAATCATTCCAAATCAAAGCATATATAACCATCAAAAATAAATACATGAATTGAATAATTAAATCACGTATACATGTATTTTCACTATTCACAAATACGTATAATTATACTAAACCGATGTATCAATACGATTAGTCGAACATCAACAGCAAGTAAATATACATATATTTTAACCTTATACATGCAAAATTAAACATGATAAAAATGAAATACTTAAATAATTATTTCCAAAATACTAGTTATTAAACAATTATTTCAAAAATAATAATAATTAATCAATTAAATAATAGCCACTACCAACTCACCTGGTGTCCTTGGGTTCCTTCCTAGACCTGGAACTCCTTCCCAAGACTGAACAACACCTAACAAGAATAATAATATAAAAATAAATAACACATTTAAACCCAAAATAAAATACAATAAACAACAATGACTCTATCTGGGCCCACTCACCCAATCGCTAAAAACCCGACTGCGATTATCCAACCTTTCAATCGCACTTAAACCAACTCAGATTTAGCTAAAACTACGCTTAAACCAATCGAACCAATCTCAATTCCGTATCGAATCAGTCTCAATCAGATCGAACCAAGTCTTAATCATGATCGAACTAAACTCAATCAATCGAACCACGAACCAACTCAATTTTATTCAAAAATCCATCGAACTAACCTCTGCTTCAGACCCTAAAACCCCAAATCTCAAATCAACTGAACCCAAAACCCAAACTATCTCAACTGATTTGATCGAGCCCAACTTAACCAAATCAATTCAACTCAACCAAATCAATCTTCAACTTGGTTTGATCCAACTAAATCAATTTGGTTAAACCCAACAAATCAATTCAACCATCTTCATTAACACCTTAATCATCATCATCATCAACTTAATTAATCAAACCAAACTCCTAATCTCGTAGCATCAAGATAATACTAGTAATTCCGCAACCCTCATCTCCATTTTCAGCGATTTTCAACTCGAATCTGAGGTTTTTCTCAAAACAATTTCATACACTCATCATCTACTAATAATTAAACATGTCAACCCAAATAAATCATTTTTCTTCATCAAATCCACCAAATACATCACACACATACATTCAAGTATACTCAATAAATAAATCATCACAATACTTTACCAAACAATCACTTTCATCCTATTCTCCTCCATCAGCACACAAGCTCCATCACTCCCATTTCTTTTCTTTTAACTCACTAGCATCATGGAGAAAAGAACGAGAAGGAGATGAAGAAGATGAACACTCAAGAGTCTAGATTTTTCTCCAACGAAGTTTTTCAGCCAAAAATTTACATTTTGAGTCCCTCAAAACTTAACTTCTTACAAGTCAGTCCCTGCAAAAACTCACAAAATGGTCCCTGAATTATGAAATAGTATTCTCAAAAGGTCCTTGAAACTATCAAATGGTCCCTGAAGTATAACACAATATTTCAAAAGGTCCCTACCGCCTTACCTTTCAGTCCTTGGTTTCAGAAATATTTTTATATCAATCCTTTTTTCTATTACTCTTTAACCCAAAAATCTTTTAAAAACTTTTTACACTTAAGTCCTTGTTCGTCCACTTGGGGTTTCTCAACAAGATTACTACTGTAGAAAATTCTTACTGCAACTGTAGTAATACCCTGAATATATTTTCCAACAGATATGTAAAGGTTCAGGGTATTACAGGAAACATTTATAGTTAAGTGGAAAATATTGAAACTTAAGTGCAAACATTAAAACTTATGCGGAAACATATAAGTTTAACTGAAAAGTTTTAAAGTTAAGAGGAAACATTAACACTTATGTGTAAAAAGGTAAGTTTAATTGGAATAACTAAAACGTAAGCTTAAAGCATTAAAATTAAGTGTAAACATTAAAACTTAAGTGACAACTGTAAAAGTAAAAAATAGGATGCTTACATGTCCATCAGACAGTTTAGAAAGTGGCTGATTGTTAGTTGTTCGACTTTATTTAATCTCATAAATCCGGCAGGACGTTTGTTCCGTGGTACCCTAAAAGTCTGAGTAACTTGTTTAGTCGGTACCACTACCTGTTCATCAATTGATGCCGTCTCCGGTATTGGATTTGAGATGACAAGCGGACGTCATCGATGAGTGTTAGTTGATGGTTTCGCACCTGTCAACGGAGACGGTTTTGTATTCGGGGAGTCAGTGTGGATGTCCTCACGCTCGGTACTTCATGATGAGTTGGTGGGTCGATGTGGATGTCCTCCACGCGTTTCCCTAACTTCTCATTTTTGAAGAAGGGGCGAGATCATTTCTCAAGGATGTTAGTGATTCGATTATAGAGACCACGTCGACATTTTTTGCCGACATCGACTAGTGGTTCAGCGGGTGGAGATAGCTTCTCCTGTTCGGAGAAGGAAGGAAATGGACAAGATGGCGCCGGTCCGGAGTGGGAAGGGACGGGGGAAGGTGGCGCTTGATCCGGAGGGAGGGATTGGCGAACATGGTGCGGGTCGGGAGGCGAAGGGAGTTAGAATGACGGATCGGGTGCGGAGGGAAGGGGGTGGGGATAGTGGCTTGGTTGCGGAGGAGGGAGGTAGTGGGGATGAGACGGGTCCGGAGACAGAAACGGGTGGGGATGGCGCGGCAGGTGCAGAGAGGGAAGGGCGTGGGGATGGTGCTGTGGGTCCGTCAGACGAAGTCGGTGAAGAGGGAATTGAGTTTGTCTTGACTTTGCCCTTTGGGGTAATTTTTGGAGGCCGTTTTTCTGGTCGGCAATCGGCTTACAAAATTGCAGACCTTGTAGATCGCCTTGTAACTGGCTTGAGAGGAGCATCATCTGGATCGTTAGATGCCGAAAGAGGCAATGGTTGTCTTCGCCTAATGACAACCTTCTTTACTCGAGTTCTCTTGGTGGCCGCTTGTTACGGCGGCAAATCCTTGGTGTCGTCATATCGGTGCGACATTGGAAGGAGCCACGACCCTCGATTACTTCGACTACGGTTTGAAGTCCACCATGCATTCGGAACAACTTCTCAAAATCTTTCAGTAAACGTAACCCAATGTCTTCATCAATTACCCCCCTCGGTGGATTAACAGAAATAGAACCACGTCGACCCCGACGTGGTGGGCTCCTGGTGAGTGAGGGAGACCGTCCACGTTTCCCCAGTGGTTTCTCCGTAGATTTTTGCGCCAAGGCGTATTGTGCTAACCACTTGTTCTCCACGGTGGCTTGTCTCTAGCGAAAGTTTCTTCTTCGAGTAGTCGGGCGAGGAGCGGAAAAGCGCAATGTGGAAAATGACATACGGGTTAAGGTAAGCAATGATACTCAAACGAAAAACTTAAAACAACAATAAAAAATTAATTATTAAGCGGAACCTTAAAATATTAAGTCTAAACTACATATTTTAATTGTAAACACTAAATATTTAAGTGAAAAAGTATAACTTTTTAAGTGTAAAAACCTAAAAGTTAACGGAAAACATTTTTGCAAGTAAAAAAGGAAAATTAGCGAAAACTAAATATTTTAAGTGTAAAAAATAAAAAAATTTAAACCATAAACGAATATTATTAGCGGACACTAAATAAGTTAAAAGTGTAAACTAAATACCTTTTTCCCTCGATCGATGATAGCAATGAACCGATGGATGCTTGCTTCTTGAAACTGTTCACCCCGTAACACAGGATCCGGGGAGTCTTACCAAATCGCACCTTCTTACCGGTGCCAGTTACTTCGTAGAACCAAATATTTAGTGCGACGACGACATCCTCGCATAAGTAGCCGCGCTTGTCTTCTCACGGAGCATCTTGCTTGAACTCGGCTGGCCGTTTGCGGGGACGTCATCCATAAACCACTTATGTGTGGCTTGCGCCCATGCATAGCGCCGCATTGCGGGAAGATCGTCTACATAGTCTACAAGCCAATTGGGAACAGAACATGATGAGTTTGGGAACAACATGGTCCCCATGATGAATACCAACAATATCTTCACAAAGTTTTCTTCTTCTCCCCTCTTCCGGACTAGTGTGCTAAGAGTTTTTTTTATAGCTTCCCTATGTCTTTCATAGCTTTTCGAGAAATATTTTTCTTCAAAATCTGAATGTGGCTTTCTCTTTTTGAAAACCACTGCGTCCCCATCGCATCTGAGACCAAGAATAATGGATACATCTTCTGGCCTAAACGTCAACAAGCTCTCACCAATTTTAAATTTTTGGGAGCGCTCATCATATCTCTGCAACAGAGCATCGAGCAATCCCCTCTCTTATAGTACAGGTTCAATTTCCATTAGGTTCGCTGATTCAAGAGTATGGAGATGGTGTCAACGAAACAACAATGAAGATCCGGGAAAGCTCTAGCAAACTTCTTCTCAATACCTTCAGTTGAACACAGGGCTTCAATGTGTGTAAGTCTTAGCATCTGAAGGGGCAAGTCTCAGAATGTGTTGTCTGCAACTGAGAGAAGGCGCACATAGGAACCAATACTCCCCTCTCGGGATTCATGGCCACCTAACCCGCCACTTCCCAACGTGGAGAGAGAACGCAACATTGATGTAACTGGCCTGGCATTTCGGTCTTTTCTCCTCAAAAATCACGGTGTTAACAACCGGAAGGACCAAATAATCATATGTACGGAAAAAGAGGGATGAACTGTGAATATTCAAACAAGAAGGGTGTTTCTGTGAATACCTGAACTTTGTAGGGATGTTTGTTCATTTCCAGAAGAGAATTTCGTAAGACAAATAGAAAAGGGGCATTTGTTTATATATAAAATAAAATAACGCATGTCCTAATAAAATTCAATGTCCTAATGGAAATCAAATCCCAATTTAATTTAAATTCTAATATATCCTAATCATATATATTTAGAATTAAAATGTCATAATCTTAATCTTAATTGATTATTTGGTTATCTTGGACTAAAATGCAAATCCCAAGGCAAATTCAAAATGCAAACTACAAAATTGCCCAGAGATCATATCTCGTGGCAAAATGCAAATTACAAGATTACCCTTGAGAAAACATATCTCGAGCCAATATCAAATCTAAGGATAGCCAAACACATATCCCGAGGCAATCCTAAATTTCATATAGCTTAAGAACTGATCTCGAGGCAACTTAAGGAATGCAAATCCAGAGGAACCCACAACACACATCCCGAGGCAAATTTGGTTAATTGATTTTTTTTTAATAAAAAATAAAAAATAAAAATAAAATTTATAAATTAATCAAAAAAAAATTTCAAAATTTGAAAATTTACAAAAAATAATAAAATAATAATAATAAGAATAAAATTTAAAAATTTTTATAAAATTAATTAAATTAAAAAAATAATAATAAATAAAAATAAAATTTTAAATTAAATTTTAAATTAAAAAAAATTTAAATTTAAAAAATTAAAAAAAAATTCAAAATTTGAAATTAAAACAAAAAAATATGATTGGGATGATAAAAAAAATAGGATGAGGCTCAAATTTAAATTAAACCAAAATTTGGGCCTGATTAGAAATTAAACCAAAATCAGTCTTTGCTCCCTGATTAGAAATTTAAATTAAAAAAAAATTAATTAAATTGAAAAAAATTCAAAATTTGACATTTAAAACAAAAAATTGATTTGATTTGATTCAATCCGTATGATTCTACGGGGGATTCGATGTTGAAGATAAGAACGGGCGGAGCTTTTAAAAAGAAGGAGATTTGAAGACAAAAAAAAGGAGGAGAGCCAAAAAAAGTCTCTGAAAGGAAAAGCTATAAGGTTTTTATCTCTTCCCCTATGTTACCATATATATATAAATATATATATATAAAATATATACAAAAAAAGATAAGAATTCCCAACGCTGATGCCGTCGCCGCTGCTGCATGTCAAGGAGGTCGCGGACATGTTTGAATCAGGTGAAAATAATGCGACCAACCATGTACGGTACTCATTGCCCCTCTTGCTGCTGCTCGATGCTCGCCGCCGCTTGAGCGCGTTACACGCTGCAGTACTTTGCTCGCCGCTGCTGCCTGTCAAGGAGGTCGCAGACATGGTTCAATGGCTGAAATAATGTCGCCAACCATATCCGGTACCCGCTGCTTCTATTGCTTGTCGTCTGATGCTCGGCTTGCCCTTAACATCAATGATTCTCATCGTGGACTGCCTATGGATGCCTTGTTTGGCAGAACAAGTGTTTCGATGACTTATCGTCACCGATCGATGACCATTAAGCTAAGGTAAACATGCACGTTTTTCTTAGAGTATCAACATTTATTTTGTTTGCTGTCTTCATGAACTATGAGAAAATCATTGCGCCATAGTTGATGGTTCAAAGCAATTATTTCGGGAGTAAGTAAAGACTTCTTCCGGGCCGAGCAAAAAGAACTTTCCCAAGAAATTAGAAATACATGAGCAAATATGGAAGGAGAGGTCCAAATTGACGCTGAGAATCGGTTACCACTTCTTCAAAGTACACAACAGTGATCAATTACGGGTGCATCAATCAAAGAAGCCTTTCTTTATGTCCACCATCTGAGAAGAACTCCATTTTGTCTAGTCTTACATTCCTAGAATAAGATGATTTTTAAATAATGTGCTACGAGTTGGTTTTTATAACAACCCCATTACTTCATTGTCATTTGCGATGTACAAGGGAAGTGAGTGATCATCTACTTGATAAGAAGTGAATTTGCAAGCACATACTACGGCAATACCAAGAAATAAAAAAATAATAAAAAAACAAACTCAATGTGAGCACCATGGTGGCCTCTAATGTCTCATAAAAAAATACGAACTTTTTGTCACCATTTAGCATTCTTTGAATTTTTTAGGTGCTACTTTACATATGAAAATTGTGAATGTTGAACGTTTGAATGAGAACCTGATGTGTTCTTATTTAAGTACCAATAAACAAATTCGAACTAAACAGAATGGAGGTCATTATATGCATGCACATATGCAAAAATGCATAAAAAAATAAAAATAAAAAGGGGATTCATCACATGCATGAATACATGCATAATTTAAAGAAAATTCATGCATGAGATAAAAATTTAAGAAGCATGCTATGGTGTCATGAAAGGGCTTGGGCCCATTAAATACATTGAATACGTGCATAAAAAAATAAATAAATATATTAAAAAAATAAGTAAAAAAAGGATGCACATGGGCCCACTATAAAAAAAAACCCACATGCGATTGAATGAGAAGCATGCATATTCACATGCATGTTTAAAAACAAAAAAAAAGTAATAATAAAAAAAAGTGCCCACTGTGAGGAAATATGCATGGGAAGATATATAAAAAAAGAGATTATTATTATATGCATGCACATGTCTATGGCAATGTATATATATATAATGAGGAAAAATGATGATGATCTTGTGATCATCTGCGATGATGATAAGTAATATGATTCACTTCTTTGCTATCACGAACTTGGATAAAAATTGTGGCGCCCTAATCTCCTACGGTGTGGATGAGAGGGCCCAGGTAACCATATCGTTCGAGCTTAAGTCTCGGTCCACACAAAAGATTAGCTCAGATCCATTAAACCCAATAAATGGCGGCTAAGCTGAAAGGTATTTTGCAAAAGGGGCTAATAAATTCAAAAGCATGATGATAAAAGAATAAATAAATAATTAATACCAAAAAATAAAAATAAAACTAAAAAAAAAATAACAAATAAAAGGATGGGAAATGATACCGTGCATCTTAGAGTGTCCCGAGTCATTAGAATAAAAATGAGGTT